>NW_024881990.1:222500-495653 GCF_019059575.1 Amphibalanus amphitrite
AGCAGCCAACAACAGAATTATCACGTCTTCCATAGTGTATTGGCGGCCGGACGGCTGGAGAGCCAGAGCCGACGGCCGGCCGCGGGTGGGGCGGGAGAGGGGGGTTCGTGGACGGAACCGTCTGCAGTAGAGGCTATGGCCGTCTGCGGTAGAGGCTTCGGCAGCCAGCAGGTCACTGGGCAGGGTCGCTCAGTGTGCGCCGGTCGGCAGGTGCCGCGTGTCAATCTGCTGAATGGAGTACCCTGTATCGTATGTGCTGTATTGGAGCCGGGGTCATGAAGATGTATATGCAGTGGGTATGCTACGAATGGGATGGAGTACATTGTATATCAGTTATAGGTAGCTCCAATATTGGTAGCTGACAGCATTGTCTTTCGGAGACGAATATGGGTGGTAAGGGGATCTTAGTAGGGTGGTGGAGCCTACCAGTTAATCTTATTTGGAATTAAGAACCTCGTTTATTTCTGTTTATACGTTTGGTTATTTTCAAATAAACATTTGTATAGGTTTCGTTGTGTTTCGTTTTCCGTTTACTCGGTGTCGGTAGCGGGCCGTGGGGCAGTGATCAGGGACTCGCGGGGCGCGTGTCACCGCGCTCACACGAGGAAAGTGCCGCCGCCGTGCGGACCTGGAGGGGGAGGGTGGCGAGCCAAGGTCGACCGCCGGTGACCGCGGCAGTCCGGTATTCCCAGGCTGATGGACTGGGTACGCGGCGCCCCGTGATGGCGACTCCGTCCCGTAGGTAGTGGTGAGGCCGTGAGTGCCCATCTACCGATGTGTGAGCAGGAGAGATTGGATATCCAACGGATCTGCTTGGAGAATAGAGACGAGACTCAACGAGAGAAACTCGGGCGGTTTTGGCAAGTCATGATGATATTCGTAAATGACTGCGTGGCTCTTATGTAGACGGTTAACTGTGTTCTCCCGATCCAGTGGCTTGAGAATGACGCTGCTGGGGTTCGAACAGCCATGTAGTGCGCGGAGAAACAGATTGGTAACTCTCGCTGTATCCAAAGCTCCGGTGCCGCATCTCCTCTCTGTCCTCCAACTCCCCCCAGCCTTGCTTTCCGACCACGGTGGCTATTTCCGATCTTCTGTCCGACCGGAGTATAACCAGCTGCGCGGCCACGACCCACTCTGCTGGCCCGACGTCTATGTTAACCGAACGGCTACCGATAACCGGACCACACCGACCCTGTTCAGAGAACATAACCAGTCCCCGGAGACCGCAGTGGCATCGCACCCGGACCTCATCGGTGAACTCCTGACACTCGTCTTGAGATATTTTGAGACTCGCATTTAGTTGAGTGTTCGTTACGGCCGTAAAGCTATCAATGTATAAATGGTGTGGTTATATAAGTGCTGAGCATGGAACAATGGCCGTGCTTTTCGATGCAGTGTCGATCCCAAATGATATTTTGTAGATACTTTCCTTTTATTAGACGATCGCTTGCTCAATAATCTTAGCTATCCCCCATTCGCAATCACTAACTACAACGCCCGTGGATATTGTCTCTCTAGTCTTCCCGCTAATGGCAATCACTCCCATTACTAACGTTCGCAGCCGTCACTATGTTTAGTGCGTGAATTGTGACGAATCGTACACTGTCTGCCGCCAGCTGGGGTAACGATTCGGAGCGGATGCATCTAACCATTTGAGGCTGGACCGCCCAGTGCACAAACGTCCCCGCCTGAGCCGCGGTCTCCGTCCGTGGGCAGCGCCGACGGCTCCGTGGCGCGGGTCTGTGGCTCTAGATCCGCAGACTGCCTGCGGTACGGGCCTGTGAGTAGCGGACGGTCTACGGGTGGCTCTCCGTGCAGAGATCCGACGCCGGCTTCCGGAGCCCATGGCTCGCTGTGATAGTGCGGCGCGTTCGGCGGAACAGAGAGGATTGTTCATCCGGCCTGCAGAGGGGTGGCTTGCGGCTACGCACCGCCGGGTGCCTGTTGTCCGCCCTGTGGCTAGGATAAGCCGCAGGGAAGTCAATTTTGATATATTACGAGCGTTGAAGAGTGTATTATGCAGGTTAACTTTGCGTCTAGTCTGAGGATATATCGCGGAAGCCTTTTGCGGTTATCGCTTTCTAAGATTGTATGCGTGTTGTCTGGTTGTCGCGCAGTGTTCCTGGGGATGAACGCAGCTGGTGTCTGGCATTTTCTGATACCGTATCTTTATCGTAAAATTCCAACTGTTACCCGCACGCGTGTCCTTGTCCCATACTGCATGTCGCTATCCTTAGAACATCACTGTAACGATCGCGTCTCCACAAGCGTCGTTCTCTTTAAATTTCAGCTGTTACGGCCACGCCTTTCATGATCGCTATCGCTTCATATCATTATTTTTCTACTCCATTTGTACATACAGTCTGCGTGCGCTACTCGTCGTTAGCTCGTCAATGCCTCCTAGTGCCGGCCAATCGTCGTGAGTTTAGTCTAACGCATCAAGCGACTCGGAAACTGTGCCACTGTCCCTCAATTCTAGCTCGCCTTTCTGCCGCAGGGTATTGTTTGCGAATTGTCTATCGCTCGAGCCTAGTGCCACATTAGCGTAGAATCGCGCCAATGCAGCGCTGTGTTTGTTATGTACGCCGGCAGCTATAACGCAGGCCTGTCGATCGGTTTGTACAAATGGGTTGGTGTTGTAAGGCGCTACTGCGCGTGTCGCGTGTCACGCTGCACCTGTGTCGGAAAGCTACGCAGGTGTTGTCTCCGGCCAGTCGGGTCCGCAGTCACTGAGGTCGCGAAGAAAACCGCTGTCGGCGCTGTGACCTTCAAAGGCGCAGCTACAACGAGCTGTCAGCGGCCTATCGGCTCAGTGGTAGACGAAAATACAGGATCAAGTCCACACATCTTGTGTCTTTCTGGGTTAACACAAATACAGGCCAAAGAGACGCGTGCACCCCGCAAAACCGCGCACCAGAGTCTGAGAGCCCGCAACATTCTAAATGCACAACCGGAGAGAATAGTCATCTCTCTCGAAAAATGTACGTGGCGAGCGCGCACTGGTGCCACCATCAAAGAACTGTTCTGGGATCGCTGTTCACCGCAGTCCCCACCCGACCCCAGCACCGCGCCGCCTCGGCTGACGTCACCGTGACGTCATAGCCGGGCAGTGTGACGTCACCTCCCGTCCGGCGGGCGTCGCTCACTCTCGATGGATGAGCACAAATAGACCGAGACAGGCGAGCACGGCGTACTGAAATGGACAAAGGGGAAAGGTCAGCAGGGCGAGGTCCGGGAGTAAGACGAGAGGGCGGCGACGAAGGGTTCAGAGGGTAAGGAGTTTAGTGTTCTGTCGCAAAAACAATTCTGTATGTTTATCAGCAATCAGCATACAAAACATCGAGCGCGTCGTAGGTGATGCAGCACAAAACAATCCCCTAGCAAAGTTTGGTCGACTTACTTTAATTATATCACTCCTCTGCTACCGATGTGAGGCGACTTTGTTCTTTCCTACCGGGGAAACAAAAATTGGGACGATCTGATTTTCTTTAGAAATACCCAATCTGATTCGGGGTGTGCCGGGAGAATTCAGAGACGATTTGCGGAAAGTGCGAAACAACTCTCTTCTGTCCTCACAGACACTGAACCGAACAGAACTTTGAAAACGGTAGCTAGCATTGTGGAAGAGTCACTGGAGCCGATCCTTTTTACACTCGCGGTCAAGATATGCTGAACAGCGTACCGGGTGCCAGACATTTACTTGTGGCGCCATCTACGAAAAATAAGCACCGCGATCGCGGTACCAAGCAGGGCATACCGCATATAAAAGACCGCCTCGATTCAAAGTAAATCTTCCACCTCCCTGCCCCTCAATATTTCTAACCCCAATTCTCCAACCATCAGCTCATCCTCAACATCACTCACCTTTAGCTTTGGATAGTCGTTCATGAGGATAGTGACGACGCCGATGTAGGGGACGAAGCCGCGCGCTCGGCCCACCACGTCCCGTTTGGTGAGCCACAGCTGACCGGGCGCATACAGGCCGCGGTCGTCCACACTGTTGTTGTCGCCCTTAGTGAGGAATTTGACAGTGCCGTTCTCTCTACAGGCAGACACGGGGGGGGGGAGGGTGCGTCAAAAGAGTGGTTCTGTGAATGGTGAGTGACAAGGTTCTTCGGCCCGTAAGCTGAGCGGTTCTCCGGGTGGTCAGCTGTTGAAATTGTCAGGTAGTTCAAAGATCAACAGCCTGAGACATACTGAAACTTTGCACTGCAATATAAACCATAATGTGGGTTGTGAGTCCCATCAGGCAAGTCCGAGTATTGGGATATATTCTTGTGAGGCCAGGTTTGGTGTATCCATCAAAGTCGTACACCGCCCGTCTCAATCGGCAGATTTCAACTGGCTGCGGCCGCTCCCACTCTCGCACACCATCCCCGTCAGAGGTTTCATATTATAAGCTTCATATTCGAGCGCCGGAGCGACTCGAGCCCAGGCTCTCACTACCTATCGGGAGCCCAGCGCTCTACTAACTGAGCTACGGGACATACCACTCACCGCTATACTAGCTCACCTTTCATGTAATTTGAGGACTCTATGGACGATGGGAATGTCGCGGCCCTCCACCTTGAAGACGACGATCTCTCCGGCGCGGATCGGCTCCTCCTGGTAGTTAGTGAGGAACAGCAGGTCCCCGCGGTAAAAGGCAGGCTCCATGCTTCCACTGCAATCACACATAAGCAGTAGACAGGTCACCAGATCAGCATCCAGACAAAATGTGGATCCAGACTTATAGTTTACATAAGTACTCTGTGATTGAGTGAAAAACATATTAGGTACCTTACTTTAAAACAAAACATTTAGACAGAAAGTCATCTGATGAGTTGGTCAAAATGAACTTACTATAATTGATGTGAGCCAATCAGCAAAGGACAGAACACATACTCAGGATGTCAGGTGTCACAGTAAAAACTAAGGATAAGGGAAATCCATAAAAACCAGAGATCATATGACCCCAGAGGAATGAGACAAACCTAACAGGCACACCATACATTCAACTCTCCAAGCATTGCATGAGCATGATCATTGAGCACTTACTGCTTAACTTCACTCACCTTAGTACCACCACAATGGGGCTCTCACTGCCAGTGACAACCATCAAGCCCTTCCAGATCATCAGTGCGGAGCTGACTATCATACCAAAGTTCAGAACCTGGTAGTAGAGCTGTGAACATAGAACAAAAAAAAAAAACACAGCTTGAGCATCACTTCAAACCATAGGTGCAAAAGTAAATAAATCAATGCATATGGACAAAATCTGATCATTGCTAGTATTGGAAAATGGAGACACTACTAAAACTATGCATTGCTCTTGCCAGTACAGTTTGTGGTAATTCAATTTTACTACAAAAATGTGAAAAGAGTGACACCAAACAGAGAACCATTCTCATATTTACTGTCCACAAGCCACAACGCAGCAGCACGGTTAATAAGAAAACAAAGCCAGGTGAGAAATTGGAGAAAATATTCTGAAGCTTTTGACCTAAAAATATATCAAAAGTGCGCAAAATCACTGAACTGTGATAATTTTGATAGCTAGGTAGGTACAGCCCTCAGCAGACTGCTTGGTAGGTATTCTGTTTCAACAAAACCGGTAATTACTCAAAGGCTATGTCAACAGTCGGTCTGAACTCACTTCAAATAGATGCGCCCTGCTCCACTCCTTCGCTTGGGTCTATATCACTAAATAAAGTATAAGGCTTGTGTGGCAACAAAAAGCAAAATTTTGTTTTGGGGGCAAATATAAACTTTTGGGTTTTGTTGCCAAACTGGATGGAAAATGAATACGATGATAATGCCAATCTAACGTGTGGTGTCTCGCACATCTTGCTGTTACGATTTTCGAGTGACTGATAGCATAATATTCACTGTTATTCTCAGTTTTGTCAGAAAGAGAATACCTACCACACAGTTTGCAGAGGGCTGTACTTATTCATATCTTCCATATGGATGTGAACACAAAAAAAAATGAAAAAAGCAGCAGTCAACATAACAGAGTAAGACAGGAGTTTATCAGATTATGAATTGAATTAATTGATACAATTGATTGTCAATAATAAATATTAAATGTGTCTCACCTGACGCTTATTCATCCTCTTCACATCGCCAAAACCCAGTCCCAGAAAATCCATTTTTGCGTTTTGTGGTCTTATATCTTCGGGATGCAAAAATGTATTAAGTATAGAAGTTTATTATCTGTGAATTACTTCTCGCAAATTTTTAAAGCAAGACAACCGTTTCAGCTAAAATCACAACGAAAACGCTACTAATCTACCCTACCAAACAGACACCATCGTTCATAATGCCGGCAACGAGTTCAGTCACGGCCGTCACAGCCGTCACGGCAACGTAAACAGACAAACGTAACAATATAGCAATGAATGTATCGTACTAGCGCTGCCAAATCTTAGTAATATACACGTGTGGAGGGAAAATGAGAAGTTGATAAATTCCCTTCGCTTGTGTAACATCGATGCAAGCATCATAGACATATCATAGATGCCTAATTTTTATTTTTTATTTTTGTTTCTTTTCATTTAAGTTTCAAACTATTCAGTTTATTTATATATGTTTGTCCTTGACATTTTTGCAACTTTCTCTTGTTTCAATTTCTTTATTTTTTATTTAGGAGGAAGTTGATCCTCATTTTATATTGCGCACTTGTTACAAGTTACGACGCAATGTTTTATGGAATTTTGTTGGATTATGCGCATAATGCGTGTTACAAGGCCCTAAATACAGCGTGTTATGTGTTATGATGTTTCGCGTTTTTTTCTGTCGTTTCTGCAACAAAATAACCTGTGAAAGTGAGGTTTGCTTGGGCTAGATCGCCTTCCGGACTGAGGTATTCCGTTACAGGTTAACAGCAAGGCTGTCCCAGATTTATCTAGGATTTTCGCCTTTGTATAGTGGTAAGTACTTGATATGGTACGACTACACGGTATACCGTGTAGGCACTGTCCCATTTCCTTTCAGAACTTTCGGTGGTAACCGGTAACTAATTCACACTGTGAATTACCTACACATTACAATTATGTGTGAATCACACATCATCATCTAATGGGAAAATGTTTTCATCCAGAATGTTAGAAAATGCGGCAAATTATTTCATCTTTGAAAATGTACCTCAACCTACCATGTATTTGAACATTTTGACAATGATTCTGTCTGCTCTAGATTAAGGTTATTTCTTACTTGCATAATCTTTTTCGGTTAAAACTTCAGTCCGGTAAAAATATGCATAGCCATCGCCCATCAGAATTTCGAAAATAATTTAGGCATACTTGCTTTTAATTTTGTCATTCTAGGACTTCTTTTCTTCATGTCACACCTAACCAACATCCAAGTCTAGAACACTGATGGTAGGTAGGTACAGTATTGATACAGACAATACTGGCATGAGAAATCATGTCAGTATTGTCTAATTGAAATTTAAAAGTAGACAAATTTTTCCCCTAGAGTACCAATATGTTTTCCCTGCACTTGAAATAGTGTCATCTGTATTGGGGGTACCTCTACCCCTCTGCCATAAGACATAAGCAAAATCCAAAGTGAAAGAAGAAAGCATTTGCCTAATTATTTACTCATTCTTATCACAGTTTAAAGGACATGAAACTGGATGAGGAGGGGTGTGATTTTTCTACAGTATTCCTTAATTTCATTTTCTTAATCCTTCTATATTGTGATTGTTATCATCCATCTCTTTTTTACCTTTATGCAGTCTGCTTTATTAGTTGTTAATCACCTGGTCTGCATTACAGTCTGCATGTAAATGTATATTGTATCAAGCAAACACCTCAAATGCAAGTCAATCAACTTCATTAGGCCATATCTTTGGATGGATGGCTGACATTCTACATTTTTATGGGATTGAAAAAGGGCAGGCAATGGCATTTGCACCTAAATGAGATCTATGAATACAATAATAAGATAAGCCACATGACTTTGTGGCAGCATCTCATAATTGCTGGTACATTTATGCTGCAACCTGCATTCATATTGAAAGGATATAACTTGCAATGACTCTGTAAGTGTAACTGAACATAGGACTTGTGCCTCTTGGCATCATGATTAAGCAAAATTATTGCTATCAAAGAGGCTTGTCAATTTGTGCAAGAATACTTTGTCTTCCATATTGCTTGAAGGGTGCCTGTTCACTTGGCCTGGCACAAAAAAGATCCATTTCAGATTTATGGGCATACCAGAATGAAGCTGTAGATGTTATTGTTCTTGTTGCTCATTGTCCTATTTTCAATATTTGTTGTCAAATATGACCCCACAGCACTGTTTTAAAGAAAAGATACGGATGCTGCACAGCATCTGTATCTGTGTCATTTCAGCATGAGATACTGTTTCCTTCCCATGGTACAGTAACTTCTCCTTCCATGTTTCCCAGGCTGTCAGCATCTGATTCACATGGATATGGGAGACCCAGCGCCAGCCCCAGGCTTAGGGGCTGGAGAGAAAACCTCAGACTCTGCCGAGTCGGCCAAATCAGTCCTGCTGGCTCTCCTGGAATCAGATGGAGGTCCAGCAGCGGCAGCCCGTGCCATCACCGCTGGCCAGCACACCGTGCTGGGGGTGGTGGAGTGCCTGGAGTCACTGCTGGTCAGTCCGGAGGCGCCGAGCCGAGCGCGCGGCGTGCAGCACCTGACTGACGTGCTGCGCCTTCTGCCTGCCGACCTGCTAAACGAGCAGGAGTGCGCGTTCATCGCCACGTTCTTCTGTGACCGCGTGCGCGACCACTTTTCCGTAGTGCCGGCGGCGCTGGCTGGCGTCAATGTGGTGGTGTGTATGAAGCACCTGGCGGGTGAGCCGCTGCGCCGGCTAGTGCAGAGCCTGTACAAGGAGGTGCACGCGCAGAGCCTCGTGCTGGCTGAGCGACGTAACGTGTTCGCCGCGCTGCGGCACGTGCTGGAGGCGCGGGCGGAGGATGTGCGCGAGCTGGGCTCGGACTTTGTTCTCGGCTGTATCCAGTCGATGGAGGGGGAGAAGGACCCGCGGAACCTGCTGACCGTGTTCGCCACGGTGCGACTGCTGGTGTTGGCCGTGCCGCTGGCGCCGCTCGCCGAGGATCTGTTCGAGCTGCTGGCCTGCTATTTCCCGGTCGAGTTCACCCCTCCGCCGGACAGCGCTCACGGTGTGACCCGACAGATGCTGGCCGACGCGCTGCACGACTGTATGGCCGGCACCGGGCAGTTTGCCGAGTTCTGCCCGCCCCTGGCGCTGGAGAAGCTCAACTCCGACCTGACGCAGGCCAAGTTGGACGCATTGGCGCTACTGCAGCGCTGCTGTGGCGTCTACACTGGCGCTCAGCTGACGCCGCACCTGGCACCGCTGCGGCTGGCGCTGGCGCGGGAATGTCTGACCCCGCGTCACGCGGAGGTACACGAGAGCGCTCTGCGGCTGGCGACGGCCGTGTCGGCGGCGGTGCCAGTCCAGGCCGACCAGTGGACGCGGCCACTGCTGGCTGAGTGCCTGCACCACGCGGCACAGCGCGGCGGCGACCGCCTCCTGGCCGGAGTGGCGCCGCTGCTGGTGGCGCTCTGCGCTGGTAACCGGGAGCTGGTGCTGGGCGAGGCGGTGCCGGCGCTGCTGGGCCAACTGGAGACCGGTGGGGACACGGCGGCCGAGCGGCGCGAGACGGTCACCGCGCTGGGACGTGTGCTGGCGGACGGCGGCGGCGCAGAGTCGGCGGCTGTGGAGGCGCTGCGCCCTCGACTGGCTACCGCGCTGCTGGGGGAGCTCGGCGGGCAGGACCAGCCGCTGCAGACGGCGGCGCTGGGCGTGCTCAGCTCCTGTCCGTGGCTGGTGGCGGACTCGGAGGCGGCTCCCCTGGCCGGCCATCTGACCTCTCTAGCCACCGCCGAGGACACTGCAGTCCGCACGGCCGCGCTCAGCTGTGTGTCTGCCGCCGCCGACCGGCACCCGACCGCCCTGATAACCGGCCTGATCCAGCCGCTACTGACTGAACTGACCAGCGGCTCGGACGGGCCGCCCGAACTGACCGAGCGCCGGCTGGCGGCGGTAGCGGCTGCAGTCACCGGTCTGGAAACCGCCCGAGCCGCACTGCCGCTACTACTGGTCCGTCTGGTGCGCGTCGGTCGGGAGGATGCCACTGCTACCGAGCGGCTACTCGTCACGATCACCGGTATTGTGCAGCGAACAGCGACTATCCCCGCCGTGGCCGAGTATCTACTCTCCGAGATAAAACTTCCTGAGAAGGTCCTGGAGCTGTTCTGCGCCGCGGCGCGTGAGGTGGCGTACGATCCGATGCGACCGGCGCCGGACTGCCCCAGCTCAGCTCCCCTCCACCAGGCGGCACCAGTGGCGGCTGGCGGGGCACTTCTGGCCGCCCTGGTGCGTCAGCTGGACGCGCGCCGGCAGGAGGAGCTCCTACACGCCGCTGTCAGTCTGTTCCTCAACGGAGACGGTGATCACATGCTGGGCGCGCTGGCGGAGCGTTGGCACGGCGTGCTACCGCTCTCTCACTCGGCGCCGTGGCAGCACACACAGCTGACCGCTCTGCTGGCCGCAGCGCTGGCCGCCGCCCAGCCCAGCGTGGCCGTGCCGCAGCAGGATATCGTCTCTGTGATGCTTACAAAACTGGCACTGAAGAAGCGACACCCGCTGACTGCAGAGCGGGCCGGTAAGATGCTGGCGGTGGTGTTTAACAAGCAGCCAGAGGCGGAGACGGACCACCTGCTGAAGCGGCTTATCAAGCAGCTCGAGTTCACGATGGACTCCAGAGAGGAGGGCGGCGCAGGTGTGGATGTGGCTGAGGTTTCGGCTGTGGTAGCGCTGTGGGGAGCGCTGACCAAAGGTCTGGTGCTGCGTGGTCACAGTCAGGCGGCATACATGGTGCGGCGCCTAGTCGAGTGGCTGTCGGATACCGCTGCCGGTGAGGCTGCCGGTGCTGCCTTTGACGACCTGCTGGCAGAGGACGCCCTGCTGCGGACGGAGAACCACTGCACGGTGCGGCTGCTGCACCGCCAGTGGCTGTTCACGGTCACCTGTGACCAGCTGGCGGCTGTGTTTAGCAGCGAGGAGGCGCCGGCGGCCGTGCGGCGGCGCCACCTGCGCGCGCTGGGCGGCCAGCTGGCGGCGCTGCCTCCCAGCGTGGTGTCCGCCCAGCTGGAGCGGCTGCTGCCGCCGCTGGTGGCCGCGCTGGCAGAGCTGGCCGATGACGCGGCGCTGAGCGCTGCTGTGCTGCAGGTGCTGGGCCGAGCCGCCGCCGACTCGCCGGCCGCCCTGGAGCCGTTCGCGGAGACCCTGGCGCCGCGGCTGCTGACGGCCGGCTGCGAGGCGCCCCAGCTGGAGACGCGCTGTGAGGCGCTCCGCTGCCTGGGCCAGCTGACCAGCCTGAAGGCGCACCTGCTGCTGCCGCTGCGGCCTCAGGTGCTCGCCGGCCTGGCTAACTGCGTCGACGACAAGAAGCGACTGGTGCGCCGCCAAGCAGTGGAGGCTAGGAACTTGTGGTTTCTGCTGGGCGCGCCAGGTGGTCTGAAGTGAGCGGGTTTCGTTCAGGAACTGTGCCATGCGGGAACTGGGAAGGGCTAGTTTGTAATGTTCAGTTACTCAGTGCGCACTTGTTGAATGAGCTTTGTTTGTTGTAATGTGATATCTTATGACTGCGGGTGTGTAGAATGTCGACCGGTACACTTAACCCGCGCGGGGCTGGGGTCTCCAGCCGAACGCGCGGGGCTGGGGGGGGGGGGGTAAATTTTACCCCCCCTATTATCTCGCGAACTAATGGTCCGATTTGGAAAATTCAAACGCCAATCGAAAGCTCTCATCACGAACTACTAAAAACATGTACTTAATTTAAAGTTTGAGGTCAAGGTCAAGGTCAGGTCAAGGGTACAAATTGCAAGTTTCTACAGTATCGGCCTTGCACCGTAGTTGCCGAAGAATGGAGTCATGGACTGAGACTGATCGCCCAAAACGTGTTCTTAGGCTACCAAGACAATATTCGTTGCATACAATATCATTCAGAGGTCAAGGTCAAGGTCAGGTCAGGTCAGGTCAGGTCACCAAAACACAAAATATAGAAAAGGGCATGTGCGACACATGTTTTATGGGTCATTTTACTCATAGAATTCAATAGGCATACTCAATAAGTGATATGGACCACCTCTGGATGAATTTCAGGTCGAGGTCAGGTCAAGGTCAGGTCAAGTGAGGTCAAATTTTGAAGTTGGTTGTTAAGGCCTAAAAGGTGTCTATCTGATGCAGTTTTTCACGGCGAATCGAATGGTGCTATTTTTGTTTCCGTAAGAGGTCTAGAACTTCCAAAAAAGTCATTTTTCAAAAAATTTGTGTGTCGTGACGTCATAAAATTTTGAATAACTCCCACATTTTTTAACCGATTCTTCTGAAATTTGGTATGTAGGTGCACATAGACCACTTCTCTGACATATATTCCGGTTTTTTTCGATAGACTCAAAATTTTGGATTTTATAATGATTTTCCCAAAAAAATCAGTTTTTTGAAAAATTTAGGCCAAAATCCAAAATTTTCAAAAAACCGAGATAGCCATTTAATAGACAAAGTAAAATTACGTATAACCTTTTTTGTTACGTCTTGATTCCTTTAAAAATGAAGATGTTAGCGGCGTTTGAACTTTTGCCGTTTTTGAGGCGAAAATCGCGAACATGACGTCATTAAAACGTCAATTTCTCAAAAATTTTCCGACGGATTTCGCTCAAATTTTCAGGGAACGTGTCAAATTGATGTAAGAAAAGGTACTGAAAGTTTGGCGGCGCTGCGCGCCGCCGTTTTTGAGATATCGCAAAAATTCGCGAGGGGGGTAAAATTTACCCCCCCCCCAGCCCCGCGCGGGTTAACTCAGCGAACCGACTGCCGGGACAGGGCGTGAGTGATAGGCTTCCACGCTTTTAGCGCTTTCCAACGCCTCAAATATATGATCGTCGATAACACACCAACTTTCTGTGGAAACTTTACGCTGAATAAGTAGCAGTGGTGGGGATCGATAACTGCTTTACAAAAATATTTACTTTGGCTTATTACGTGGGGCTTGTTTGTACTTACTACCGCACGGGTACGCGAATACGTACAGACATAATAGTCATCCAATGTTTGCTTTCTGTTTTCTGTTGTTGTTTTTTTTTCTGCTACGGGTGAACACTGAACATTGAACTGCTTCCATTATGCACTCCGGTCACCATCATACATTTCTACTTTTCGGCTCCGCTTTCTCCAGCATCCGAGTCCGTTTACACACAGAAGTGGAATCACTCCTCCGTTACCCACCTCTTTCTCCTCCTTCCCCCTCTCTCTCCTCCTTCCCCCCTCCTCTCTCTCTCTCTCTCTCTCTCTCTCTCTCTCTCTCTCTCTCTCTCTCTCTCTCTCTCTCTCTCTCTCTCTCTCTCTCTCTCTCTCTCTCTCTCTCCTTTCATCTCGTTCTCCTCACTTTTCTTTTTTCTTCGCCTCCCTCTCTCTCTCTCCCTATCCCTCCCTATCCTCTCTCCCATCTTTCTCTCCTCGTCTTGCTCTCCCTCCTTCCCTATCAGTGGCATTTCCCCATACCTACCTGAACGACCAGCCTAGTACAGGCCTTGGAGCTCATCAGTTGCTTGTCCGTTCTGCCCCAGGCGGCTGTCTGCCCTCTCCCCCTCCCACTCTGCTCTCACCTTCCTAAAATCCGTGCAAAAAGCGTCGGTCGGCCGCAACCAGCATGGCCGCTGCGCCGCCGCCTTCGACGCCGTCTCCTAGCAACGCCGACAGACGCTAATTCGGTCTCCGTCGGTGCCGATGGGAAGCGTGCCGCGTCGTAACGGTGTCTCTCACGAGAGCGACCCGAGAAACCGACGACCGGGAGGAAGAAACGTTAGCGTCAGAATATTAGCGGAGCTGTCGTCGGATGATGGATGTGTTCATATGAAGAGAAATTACGCCAATAACGCGGTCATGCCGTGCCCCTCCGCCTTTGAGTCTCCGGAAAAAAGTTGGGGCGAGAGGCGACTAGTTGATAGGTAAGGGACCGGTTGAATAGACCTTATTTACCGATTTCTTCCAGCCCGATTGATCAAGTTTTCGATGAACTGACTCACTGCTGGCTCTCGCCTGTCGGCTGTCACCCTCCTCAGACACAGGACGATTTGATTTTCGCAGACGTTCAGGCAGAGGGGAAGGGGAGGTGGGAATGGCCCCGGATAGGTAGGGCAACTCATCGACTCACTTATACATAATTGAGCTAAATCTTAAGCTCTAAATCTTTTCAAAAAAGAGCGTACCTACTGGATGACACCAAGGCACCGGAGCACGCAACCGGAGCCGAAGCCGGAAAAGGAGCTCGGAACTCGGAGCCGTCCCACCCATAGGTAGGTAGGTATTTTACGGTTCCGGAGGCTGCGAAATATTGTAAATCAGCTCTCGCGTGGGCTAAAGAGCCGCTGAAAATTGAAAAGTGGCGGTGCTCAGCTTTTATATCAATTACAATTCAATTAATTTACCTCGTTGCTTTTGTACCTATTCCGTATTTGCTTGCCTTAATTTGATAGCGTCGCCGAATTAAACGCTGCAATGCTTACATTCTTGTCGCTAGATGGCGTTAGGAGAAACGCCTGAAAGTAGGCTGTCCCGTAGGGCTCTAAGCCTAATGCTGAGCAGTCGGGAGCTCTGAGCCGAGAGAACACTGAAGGAGGAAAGGGAAATGAATGCTTAGGATGCACCCACCCCTTTCCCGGATCTCCGACTCGTTGGCTGAAAGGTCCAAGATTGGATGGTCATCGGTAATAGGCTAGGTTATAAATATCTGCTGCATGGAGGACTTTCGGAGTAAACTTTCAGGCTGGTGTGACCGATATAGCGCGGTTTGGTGACCCGTCTATCGGAGCTAGCTGAGATGTGACAGCGAAACAACCGGTGGTTGTCACATCGGCCTAACGACACGCCCTTATTTTCCTGTCACATAATTATAAGGTGGTCTCACTCTTATTCGTCCGAAAGGTCGCTAGCAAAGCATCCGATCTTTCTTTCCTACGTAACCGATCTCGTTTCTGTCTTCTCCCGTTTAAAACGAGCTCCGGCAATATGTAGGTTGATTTAGGACATAGGTGCTTGTTTGATAAGGTGCTTGAGCTCCTGGTCGAAAATTATCACCTAGTATCATTTAATTATCTAATTTGGTGATAGTGATTTATTCGATCGCTTCGGTCACCTACACCTCCTGGCTAGGACGGGCACAGAGCGTGGGCCGTGGGCCGTGGGGTGGTTGCGCTTTGCTCTGCCGCCATAACCACCAAAGCCGGTGCCGCCGTTAGACCTCTATAATCCCCTCCCCGTGTTCCACCTCGATTACTAAATCATAATCCTCCCGTCTCCGCCGGTCCGCGGCCTCCCTCTCTGCTCGCCCGCTGATTGGTCGGCGGTGACTGCGCCGAGCTGTGATTGGCTGTTGGCGCTGAGCTCTCGGGCAGGCGCCGAGCGGCCCTCATCGGATCATTATCTGTGGAAGTCTCGAAGCGAACGGTCTGTCGTCGCCTGCGCGGTCTTCTTCAAGAGTCCATGTTCTGCAGTAAGGAGCTGCTCCAGTCGATGGAGGCCATGTGCGACAGCGTCAACTCTGACGGTAAGTAACAGAGAGAGTGGGCAGAGTGTTTATTGAAACACGCTCAGATGATAGGACGTGCTGATTTGTGTGCGTGATACGGCAATAAGTCATGAGTAGGTACCTGCATGGAAGCTTAAATCAATATTCCTTTCGTCATAAATCAAAATGTAGGGAGATAATATTTGTGTATGTGAAGCCAACCAGCCTGACGGCTAGATCTGCGCCTTGAGTCCGTGCATGGTCTCGTATGCGTTTGATCGGATGGTGTAAGCTGTTCTGATTTCTATGAGTGGGAAAATCTATTTTAAAAAAAACACCACCGTAACGTATAAAGAGCTGTCTGACGGGCGAAATTCTTACAGCCTCCACATCCCGACCTGACCTAACCTGGCTCTCTCTCCTCTGCAGAGCCCCGGGTGCCTGTCAACGGCTCGCCGTCTCCCCCGCCGGCGTCTCCGGCCGTCTCGGACTCAGCCGAGCCGTCTGCCGCCACCCGGCGACTCTCCGGCGACGACTCGGGCAGCGGCAGCGACTCGGGCTCGGCGGCCGGCGGCGGCGGCGGCGGCTCGGCGGCGCGCCGGCCGGCCCGCACCGTGTTCTCGGCCGGTCAGATGGCCGCCCTGGAGACAGAGTACGCCGCCAACCGGTACCTGAGCACGCCGCAGCGCCGCCAGCTCAGCCAGCGGCTCGGACTGGCAGAGGCCACCGTCAAGGTCTGGTTCCAGAACCGGCGCATGAAGGAGAAACGCCAGCAGAGCGAGAGCCAGATGCACTACCTGAGCCACGTGATGCAGTCGTACATGTACCAGCTGCAGTGTGCCGGTGTGGTGACGCCGCTGCAGCCGGTGCCGCTGCCGGCCGCCCCCGCCCCCGCCCCCGCCCCGGCCGTCCGCCGGCCGGTGACCTCGCCCGTTGACCTGTGCCGACCGCGGGTCAGGCCGCACGGCGACCTCTTCAGGCCCTACGCCCTGTAGATTCCACCGTCACTGATTCTATGTGCCACTCCCCACTGTTCTACCGCTGTGCACGATTTCAGTCCGTGCGCGGCCGTGAGTCATCGTTACCAACACCCTGGTATTATTCCTCGCACCGTTCCCGATCATCCAATGTCGGCTTTATGTGATGTTGGAGCCGTTCGCGTTGTTTGCTGCGCCGTGTGCGCGGCTGTGTGTGCGCGTGTTTGTGTCTGTTTGCAGAGTTTAAATAACCGTTAGCTGAGGTAGTAAATGGGAGTTTAAGAGCACTGCGTAAGCTATGTGACGCACCGTCTGCCGGAAGTGGTAGGTTTATGGCCCGGTTGGCGGAAACGATCGGAAATGCTGGTCGCCGAAATTGGCCGATTGTAGTGCTGATTTCTCAGAGCGATTGTGATGCTTCCGTGACGAAGCCATGAGCGAGCAGGTCGGATGGGAACCCGGCCTGTGACGCCAGCCCTCGGCCCCTGTCTCGGTCGATGACGTGTCTCGCTCTAAGTGCGTACGTGTGAATAAATACAGAGACAGAGAGATTGATGACGCCTGTTTTATACACATACACACACTGAGCAGCGGAGAGGACGTACGCGGAACGCGAACACCAGCGCACATGGGTCTGCGAGTCGGGCTCGGTCGAGCCGGGTTTTATGCTGAAATGACGTGTCCCACTTGGCCGTCTGCTATACATTGCGCCACGTTTTATAGCCAGTTTGCTACATCGCTCAAAAGCAACTTCCGGCCTTATCAAGCAGAGAAACGTACTACTCCATTGAAACAATCGATAATTTTTCGAAACCTGCGTGCCTCTCGGATTGGTTAATGGTTATGTCAATAGTGCTCCTATTCAAAGGCGGTAGTCCCTGATCCGTCCCCTCGCCTGCTGGCACTGCCTCTGTCAGTTTTGGCGGCGTGGGTGCCGGCACCAAAGACAGGGATATCGAGTGTCTCCCCTGCCAGAAGTCCCCGTCGTGGCGGCGGCATCACAGACTTGGTGCGGCGTCTACTGACGATATGGTGTTGGTGACGCCGTGATGGTGTTGGTGTAACGGTGACGATGACTGGTGATTATGACTGCAGTGATGACGGTGATGACGATAACGGTAGCGGCGACGATGAAGCTGCTACAGTATTCGGCGGATGTAGTCACACATCGCCTACGATGGAAGCAGCCGTCTATCCGGATTGCCGGCCTCCTTAGAAACAATTGCGGATATACTGTTCAACAGACAGATGAGGACAGCATGACTCCTCAACAAACCAACGGATGATAAAAAAGAAGCACAGTTATGATATAAAGGCTCTGCTTCTTTACTTAAATAATTTCAACTTCAGCGTTCAATCTAAATAAGAAGGAAAGCTTGACATTTCATATTTCGGCTTCGAGTACCTACTGCAACTATACATCGCATAGGTATAGGTATCTGTCATTTCTTCAAGAAATTTGCACACCTCATGCCACCCTTGGCCCTTTCGCAAGGAATTGTGGCGTAAGGAAACGTATGACATGAACAAAGAGCGCTGTTTCATAAAGATCACACGGAGTCATTCATTGTTGCCGTTGCATGAGGAGGTCCCGGGTGATGACATGACGTCTCCTGCCCGGAAGCCGGGCTGTCTGGAGACGTCAGCAGTCATAGCAGGGCCGTCCGGTACCCCGGGGGGCCGGGTCTGGTGACCCCAAACAAACCAAACAAACAGTACCTCCCACAGCGCGGCGGGGTGACGAACACAAAGAACACATCAGTGAACACTGGCGGGGTGAGACAGACGGGATCACATGGGACGGAGGGCGGGGGACGGTTCGACACGGGCATTGTGTCAGTTGTGACACTGCATCACAAACTCTGGCTACATCTGCATGCTACGGATTTGACCTGCCATGGTAAAGTTCAGTCATGGATAAAATAATCCTTCACAAAGTTGTAGCCCGGTGGTATTCCTTCATCATGGCTCAGTGCTCTGCGGGTTACACGCGGCCTGTATGTAGTCCCAACTCTTCCGCCCAGTTCCGCTGAGCACGGAGCGAACAAAGTGTCCGCGGCGGCTAGCAGGCAACGACGACAGTGACGTCGACACAATCAGGGCCCGCCTCCGCCCCGCCCCCGCCCCCGCCCCGGCGGGCCACCCGCGCCGACTGGCACCGTACCGTCACTCGCTGAAAGGAGGCACCGGCCGTCCCTTGCCGTCGCCGCGCCGGGCGCCCGGTATCGACTTCCGCCGGGCTAATTGAAGGGAGACGGTCCGTCGCGCGCCGTACAGGGAGAGGCGGGGAGGCTGTCCGCAACCGACGTGCGTATCTCGGCCCGTGTGTGTCCTGCAGTCAGCGGGATATCGACAGGTACTGTCTGTCGGTAGGGCTGAGGGTTTGATTCTCTGCCGTCTCTCGGCTGTCCTCGTGTCACAGGACAGGTGACATTACTCTGAGTCACCGTCCGCCGACTGTCAGATCACCTTCTGATGGCACGGGACAGGTGACAGGTAACAAGTCTGACAGCGCCGATCTTAGTTTACGGCGCAACGCAACCACCCCGGGTGGCTGCGCAACCACCCGCAACCCCGCCTACTTGCCGTCATATGAAGCCAGTGCGCTTATCGATAACTTTTCCTACTATAATGTAATCGCTACATTTCCCTCCTTTCCTGTATACATTATAATGTACTGACAAGTTGCGCGATGCATGCATCCAACTCTAATGTATCTTTTAACTGAGCCTGGCTTCGTATGCCTAATCGCTGCCAGAGCTGGCTGTAAAACTGATAATATCGCAGCAGTAACGATACATCAGATAAACGCATCCATTTCGCTCCAGACCACAGCTGCCTCACCACTCTGCCGTCCAAAGGCAAAAACGCATATGTCGGGTCATGACCTGAGTCTGACCCGACATATGCGTTTTTGCCTTTGGACGGCAGCGCTGCCTCAGCCGCCCCCGCCGTCACCGCCCGTGCCGTCGCTCCTGACGGCCGGCGGTCTCTGTGCTTCAAAGCCGATACCGCTAGAGGCTAGGATACTAGGACAGCTCTGGCATCTGGACGTCCTGCGCTCGGACAGCGGTTGTTGTGATCACAGCGCGGCACCTACCGCCCCTCCTCGGGGCAGCGGTCGTTCGCCGTATACGGCCGAACGACACACCACGAGATAATCATCACGCATCTCTCTGTGTTTAGTGCCGCGCCCAATGCTGACTGCCGAGCTGTGTCTCCACCGTGCACCGTGCACTAATGGAAGGTGAAGGTTTATCACGCCTCGTCACGTGCCGACACTGGCCGGAGGAGGCGGAGGGTCGTTAGTTGACCTCGCCGACCACCGACCGCAATCCAGGGTTCTGAGACGACACCGCTGCCTATGTCCGGTATGACGTCACTGAAGCTTACACCCGAAGTATAACGTCATCATAGCTGATACCTTACAATTATTTTTGTATTGTCGGCCATTAGACAACAGTGGCTGGAAGCAGCACGCTCGTTCGCATTGATCTGTTCTGTTCCGTAGGTAGGTATATAAGACAAAACCCTGAGCCCGGTTGATGTCCGCGTTGTTTTATGTAGTATGCAGGTAGCTGTATCGAAACTGAGAAGCCTCTCGGCATCCCGACGCCTGATGTTCCCGCCACTCCTCCTTCCAGCTCGGGCTCCGCTATTTACGACAGGGGCGCGGGTGCGGGGGAGGCGGCGTTATGTCCACTCTCCCACGTGTGTCCGTGCCAGACGCTGGCGCTGACGCTGACCAGACTCTCGCTTAGGACCAGTTAAATGCCGACGCCAGTTGCAATAAAGAGCGGTATTTCCGCGTTTCCCACGGCGCGCGGCGACAGACACCCTCTGTTCCGCCGCGCGCCGTCGCCGCCGACGCAGGGGCCGTCGTTGCCGACGCAGGGGACGGTATGCACATATATCTTAGGGGACGCGAGGAATGCCAGGAGGTGTTCTGGTTAGGGGATATCGTCCCGGTAGTGGGAAACGACAGAGGGACTGACCAGCGATGGTCATCGGAAACAGTGGCCAATTGTTTCTGCATAGTGTAGGTTTACACAATCGTTTTCACCCAATGGTGTGCGATAAAATCTAACGTATTTACAGCGACTTAGAAGTTGACGACTTGGTAGCTATTAAGTTGTTGTTTGCTAGGCTTCCTTGTAGTGATTTCAGCATGTTATCACTACACTTTTATTCTCATTCGGTCTGCTCTTCTCTCATTTTTACCACCCTGAGGTAAATTATCTGTACCTGTCACGGTCCAAAACTACAATGTCTACTTCCGACCCCGGCTCTACCGGTGGGCAGTTTCGTGACCAGTCGCCTGGCTAGTGGCGTGTTCGTCGCCCTCTGAGCCGACCATTAGAGCTGCCCGAGTAGTGTCATAACAGGCTGTAACGACGTGTCCGCCGGCCCGATTTGGATCGTGATCACAATAGGACCGGCCTGCTCCCGACTACAGCAGCGCGATCGGCCGATTTATCTGACCAGGCGCCGGTCGGTGGATGGAGGCGGCGGTCCGTGCTCCCGGGCTGGATACGCTGATCAGCGGCCACTGATCTCTGACTTCTGGCCATCACGGGTCAGCTGTCTGATTACGACTGGTCCCGGGTCGCTGCCTGACTGCGGCTACTGACGGTCCTTAAGTAGGTACTGTCGGGGTGCGTATTATTTAGGCCAGGGTTCATAATGTCCAGGGCACAATGTGTCCAGTGCTCGAATTGGCCAGTGCCTTGAATTGGCCAGTGTTCACATTGTCCAGGGATTACATGGTCCAAAAGTGGCCAACTGGCTGCAGATAGGGTAAATTCAAAGAGGCCAGGGTTCATAATGTCCAGGGCACGATGTGTCCAGTGTTCAAAATGGCCAGGGTTCATAATGTCCAGGGCACGATGTGTCCAGTGTTCGAAATGGCCAGGGTTCATAATGTCCAGGGCACGATGTGTCCAGTGTTCAAAATGGCCAGTGGATTGAATGGGCCAGAGTTCATAGTGTCCAGGGATTACATAGTCAACCCAACCCAACCAAACCTAACCTAACCTAACCTAACCTAACCTAACCTAACCTAACCTAACCTAACCTAACCTAACCTAACCTAACCTAACCTAACCTAACCTAACCCAAGGTAATGATGCTTGCCTACCAGGGATAAGGAAATAGTTTCTCGCATGAATAGATTGCAAGCAATAGTAAATCAAATATTTTTAGGTTAAGTGGTTATGCATCAGGCTTCAGGCCTTCGGCCTGAAGCCAGATACATAACCACTTAACCTAAAAATATTTGATTTACTATTGCCTGTAATCTCTCCTAAGGCATTGCCTTCGGCACTGCACTGCTTTGCATTGAGCTGATTCCGTGTTTTATACATAATGACGTCACTTTCAGTGACTATGTAATCCCTGGACATTATGAACTCTGGCCCATTCAAGGCACTGGCCATTTTGAACACTGGACACATCGTGCCCTGGACATTATGAACCCTGGCCATTTCGAATACTGGACACATCGTGCCCTGGACATTATGAACCCTGGCCATTTTGAACACTGGACACATCGTGCCCTGGACATTATGAACCCTGGCCTCTTTGAATATACCCTATCTGCAGCCAGTTGGCCACATTTGGACCATGCAATCCCTGGACATTATGAACTCTGGCCCATTCAAGGCACTGGCCATTTTGACACTGGGCATAGCGTACCCTGGACATTATGAACCCTGGCCAGAATGAATGCTCCCCGTACTGTCGTACCCAGGTCTGCACTTCTGCAGTCTGAATGTTGGTCCCATATCAGCTTTCTCATCATAAGATAGACACGCGTACCAATTGTTAACGGCATGCTTCATCTAAGCTGAAAGTATATTTTACATAACAGCGTCTTGTGTGGTTTACTGGTCCCAGTGCACGCTTTACTAAGCATTATAAATGATAATTTTGTTTGACACTTTACTCGTGCTTATCGCTTCATCGGATTCGGTATAAGGACTAATTGCAACGGTTAGGTAAACGCAGAGACTTCTATTTTTTCGGCGACTTTTGGTCTTTTAGGAGTTAATCATTGAACATAAATGATTTTACTCTCACAGCTTTCAATGGGCTAAATACCGGTGTTAGGGCGTAACATACGCGAAAGAGGTAGAAGGCATAAAGGTAGACAAGTGCTTTTTCTCGACAGTCCCGATGACCAGAGATCAGCAGCCCAATGGTCAGGCAAATGGTCAGCTACCTGACACCCCTCCCTACGGACAGGGGAGAGACACGTGACCCAGGCAGCGGCGGGGACATCAAAGGGCCGCCACCCTCTCCATTATCATTTGTCGCAATGTTAGCCGGCAGACGACCTGGCCGGCCGGTGCCGCCATTATGGGCGGCTA
The DNA here is from genome assembly GCF_019059575.1 of Amphibalanus amphitrite. Taxonomy (NCBI): domain Eukaryota; kingdom Metazoa; phylum Arthropoda; class Thecostraca; order Balanomorpha; family Balanidae; genus Amphibalanus; species Amphibalanus amphitrite. The sequence continues at coordinate 245,402 of NW_024881990.1, forward strand.
ATTTGCAGTGGGGGCAGGTAGCGCCTCACCGTTTGGCCAGTCGTCAGACGGACCTCAAAGGCGCCGACGGCTGCGCTCAAATCCCTGTCCGTCATTTGGCCGCGCCCGGCCCGATTTGCCAATGATCTGGGGGATTTATCGCTTTATTGCATTCGGGAGTACCTACCTGGAGTCGGGACCACAGCCACCCCACGGCCGACCGAGAGTTTCAGCAGTTAGCAGCTGAGCGGCCACACAACACAGTGAGCAATCAGTCCAGGTCGTTTCGCAGAGGTGCAAGATTCCAGTGCGGGTCGTCAGGTGATATTTGCCGCACCATTTCCTTCTGACCACGTCCCGCCCTTCCGCTGCGGGCCGGCACACCGGCAATTGTCTCTGTCCTGACCTGGATACGAGGACTGGCATCTGTTGACCGGCCACATTAGAGGCGGAGAATCGCCGCTCATCAAACACGTCTCAGAGCGCCAGCCGACGCAGGCAGCAGTTATAGCCGCGCCGCTAAACACACTGGAATCCTGCGGATGCGCGAGGCCAAACGCAGGATGAGCCACACTGTGTCTCTCTCCACGGCCGAGAGGGGATGGAAGGGAGGGAGGGACAAAGAACGAGAGAGGGGAGAAAGGGGTAGTGATTGCTTGATAAATTCACCCAGTGAAGTACAGTCCACAGCAGAAGTAATGTGGGGTTTCAGTCATGGGTATGTTCTGCTTCTGAAGCTTAGGAGTGATTAGCCAGACTACAATGAAACTTTGAATGTAGCTTATATGTATCGTCACCCTTGCAGCTGCAACTTCAGCTATTGACATCTTCTTTTCAATCACTCCGCATTAAACAATCACCAGTCAAAGCCAACCGTTGAGATAGGTAAAACCCTGCATTACTTTAGCGGTGGGCTGTACCATTACCGAATTAGTAACGACTATCATTTTCATCACATCAATGTTGCGCAACTATTAAGATATAAAATTACGCGACACAACTGAAGACAGATGGTGCCTCGTTCGCTCCCGCAGCACCCCTCAGAACCAGAGCGCCCTGATCACTGTGTCCTGGAAGAGTGTCACTGCGCGGAGCGCCGTCCTCCTTGATGTGGTCATCCCCCGGGCTGTGACAGACTCAGAGACGTTTTATAGTGCGGTTCCTGGCCGCTCCGCGGCCGCAGCGGACGGCAGAGCCGAGTGGGGTGCATAGTGCACACGGCACTGCCACAAACGGTTTCAGCCCTCCCCGGAGCGGGTTACTCACCGGCTGCGGTACAGATGATGATGTCAGTGCAGTTCCGGGAGAGCGGCGATCGGATGTTCCGATCCGAGAAGGCAAAGCGGATATTGACATTGTAAAAGAGAAAACTTTAAACGTGGTCTGCCCTTTTCCGGAAGATGCAATGCAATTGTACATAATTGACTACGCTTATGACTTATTAGATATTATATTTTTGAGCACCGAACACTCTATAACAAAGACCGCTAAAAAATGTTTATATTCAATGTTTAGTTGAATTACAATCAGCGAACAAAAACAAAAACAAAAAACAAATGTGTTATCCCAGCTCTGTTAAAGTAGCCCCAGACATAAAATTATCTTCTTTATTTCCGAAGAAAAAATGAGCAGGCTTGCAGAGATAGTCAACAAAACGTAACTTCAGTGTATGCCCTTATAGACCTCATAGTCGACTGGCCGGGCTATTGCAGGCTGTCGAGGTCAGCAGTTACGGGTTCGACTGTTGTGACAGCAGCGTGTTCGTCACGGCCATATCCTGGGTGGCTAACGGAGCTGGCTACCGCCCCGTGCCCCCTCTGACCCTCCCCTGACCGGCTTAACGGCACCATTTAGCCATCGCTGATCACCGGGGCGACCCTGTGAGGAATCTAGGGGACAGGGGGTGTCGGGTCAGCTGCACCGACCGTCGGCCATCTCCAGATGGTCACAGCGGCGGCACGGACCATTCCCGACACCTAATGATACCACGTGCCATTGGGGTGACCCCCGCCGACCGCACACGAGGGGTAGGGGTGGGGGCTGTCCCGGTTCATCTCGCGATATCGCTGTGGAGGACATTCCCCAGTGGGACATTCCGCACTTAGTCCGACCCGACTGATGGGAGTTTTATGTGCGCGGCGTCTCTGAAATGTAGCCGCACGTGCGGTCGTTCAGAGAGGCGACGATCATAGCGCAGTGTTAACGTCGCGCGTCTGGCGAAACATTCCTTTTTGTGACGTCAGATGTCACCAGCTGTGACACATAACGCATGGAAAAAGCCACGGGATGTATATTATGAGTTGTGTGTGTGTTACCTGCTAGCTTTACCTTATAGCTGAAACTGGCTATTGTATAAGTGCTAAAGAATATGGTATAAAAAACATATTTAAAAAATCAACATTTATTTTGTATGTAGATTAAGCAGCTAATAAAGCTGTCTTATCTGATATGTATCCACTCTCAAATGACACCTAACGTTTCGACTTCGCTTCGGTTATTACGCCTACGTTAGCACGATTTGGTTGATCGTCGGTTCTGCTACTCTTTTAGCTGCATTTTATAAGCGACGCTGGTTCTTCAATATATAGGTAAATGTAGGTTTTGATAAATTTGCAGCTTGCGTAAAAAGTTTGTTGTTGGTCAAAAAAAATGCTGGACGGCTAATCGTAATCCTGCTTAAAACACGAATGCAAATTTTCGACAGACGCCGCATTTAGCCCACCCACGCTGTAGACGCAGACTAATGAGTGATGCCTCAATTACGTTCATTACCGACTGAAATAGAGTTTTAATCCGGGTCGCGGATAAAGGTCCCTTCAAGCAGCCCACCGGTGTGCTCATCGTTTTGGTGACCCGGTGCCAGTAGCAAAAGGGACACAGCAAGGGTAAATGGGAAAAATCAGATGGGAAGGATAGATGGTTGGATGGATAGATAGGTAGATAGATAGATAGATAGATAGATAGATAGATAGATAGATAGATAGATAGATAGATAGATAGATAGATAGATAGATAGATAGATAGATAGATAGATAGATAGATAGATAGATAGATAGATAGATAGATAGATAGATAGATAGATAGATAGATAGATAGATAGATAGATAGATAGATAGATAGATAGATAGATAGATAGACAGATAGATAGATAGATAGATAGATAGATAGATAGATAGATAGATAGATAGATAGATAGATAGATAGATAGATAGATAGATAGATAGATAGATAGATGCTTATAAATCTAATTAAACCCCTAAAACACTAAGAAATTCACCGACCCCCACTATAATGTATATTTTGTCCAATGTCTCATTCATAAGCTCGGCCATCATACAAATCATATGCTGGGTGGGCTGGCTGGAGACTAGTCTCTTCGAGAGGTTTTCATGTGCTGGAGAGTGTAAGTCGCCACCCAGTAGCCGGGAAACGTCAGAAACTGTCAACGCCATCACCAGTGGGATCCATCAGACACGAGGCAGAAACATTCGGTGATAACACTCACTGATCCAGGCCAGCGGGGTGTCAAATGCTGGACAGGGAACACACACCACACTGGGAGAGCCGAGTCCTCGGACTGCTACTGTGCGCTGTCCGTTCCGGAGAGCAGGAGAAAGTCGCTGACCGCCGTCGCTCGTTTGAACACAGAGGCCGGGGCGGCGCCGGAGCCGACATTGGGCCCGTGCGGTGACGGCCGGAGCCGTCCTCTCCAATATCCGTGTCGGTCTCACGGTCAGGGCCCGTGCTCTCTGAGCGCGAGCGCCGCGTCCGTTAGGGTCGTCTGTTGGCCCCCGCGCTGTCGGTCCGTCCCGACCCGGCCGTCCGTCACGGCCGCGGCCGCCGAACGGCGTCACGGCCGGCCCATCAGGGCACAATACGGGCGTGGTAATATTGTGACGGCTCCGGCGGCAGCCACCAATCGGCGGCGGCTCTGACGCGCCGTGACGCGTCCGTCACGGGGTGCCGGCGTCGGCGGCCGGCGTCAGTAGACGGCCGGCCTGAGCCGCTTTATTGGCGGCCGAACGCGGCAGAACGGCGGCAGGTCAGGGCGGGTACGGTGAGAAAGCGTCACACACGATCGGCGCATTACGTTGCTGCCAGGCAGAGGCGACAGACGGACAAAATGCTTTGCAAAATAGATGGACTGACCATAATGACAGAAATAGGTACTTGATAATTAGAACGGAAACTTTCGTGTCAGGGAATGTTTCCGAGAGCAGGGCATGCCAGACACAGCTAAGAACCCAATAGTTTGATCAACCAGTATCCTTCAATAAAAGTAACTATACAAGTAAAAGTGATAAAAGTAAGTTCATTGGTAAAAGTATCATCGGTAATCAACGGAATAGGCTAACCTCTGCTGCGGTAAGAGTTTTTTTGTTGTAAATTATTAGACATGATTTTATGTATTCGAGCGATTGACAACGATCACACAATGCTAAAATCTCACATAAAGTGGTACATTCGTTGGAAAACGTAAAAATGCGTTTTATAAAGGAAAAAGAGTAAATAAATAAAGTAAAAGCGTTTGGACTTCTTTATTATTTTAAAGTCAAGTTGACTAATTTCACTGAGCTGACTGAGCAAGCTGATTGAATCTGCAATTGACAAGCTGATTGACAAGATTGTTCTAAAATTGTACCTACCTAGCTTGACAAATATCTTTAAAAAAAAAATCAAATGTTACGACAATAATGACGTTTTTAATTTTTACGTATTTAGACGTTTCTTCTCAACATTGCTATGGGGCATGCTTTTTGAATTGAGCGTCAAGTGTTTTTCGAATTCAATATTTTGAAAAACAAAATTGTTTGATGCTGTAGCTGCAATGCGTCTTTATTCCATTGTCTGAAAATGGCAGCGTTTTACTGCAAGTGCAGCTTTCTGCGACGTAGCACATTCACGCGTTCAGGGGTTGCATTCCAGCGCATTTTAACACGGAACACGGAAATTCCTTCCCAGCAAAAAAGGTGTCCGCTATCCATGTGTCAGTCACCTCATCCAGCTGCGAGCAGGGTGGTATATTCGAGTTCACAACCAAGTGTGTCACTGGGTTTACGTGCACCCTTCTAGTTCAACAGACTAGTCTCAGATGCCTATAAATCACCGCTCAGGACTTATTAGAAGTTCCCACAAAAAAAGGCGCCATAGCGCTGGAGAACCGGTATTCACCTATCGAGCACGTCAAACAGTCGAGGCGGCATATACCCAAATTAGAATTGAAACCGATGAAACGGCTTGAATTTGATTGTCCATCAACTTAGGTCTAACGACAGTATACACAGACTGCCAAAGTCAAGGAAACAAACTAGCGAGAAACGTTCAACCCGTATATACATGACCCTTGTTTGCCACCTGAAATAATAATCATTTATGAAAAAAGAAAGAGTGTACACCTTTTATGGAAATGTTCTGTGGAATATGACAAAGCTTTATTATGTTTTTGAGCCCTAATCACATTATCTGTAGGATGCCAAAAGCCGACCTAAGATTTTTTACGCAAAAAATTCACCTCTATGTGGACTACACCGCAATCAAGGCGGTTATTGGCCACGTCTCTTTTTGGGCTATTAGGTATTGATAAACCTCTGGATGTATTGATTCAATTAAGGTCCGTGATCGTAGATAGCCTATTAAAACACGCGTCCTCGACCCCAGTCTGATAGGTACTTAGATGGTACGCCATGAATTACCCATAACCTCTCGATCGGCGCCTAACAGAAGGGATCCGACCGCCAAAGCTCTCTGTCTGTAACTAGCACTAACCTGGGATGCCGTATCTCTTAATCATGGTATCAGGGCTGATGCATTACAATAAAGGCGGCGTCGGCAGCGTCTGTATAGAGCCGTCAGAGCGGACCGCTGTCCAGCCAGCCGCTCACACGGACCCAGTGCTAATCTAACGATCCAGATCCCACAGAGATCCATTAGACATAATTTTCCCTGCAACACACAGCGGCGGCCAGTTACTGCAGGAGCGGCTCCGCTTTTATTGCACCTGTATCGCTAAAAGTGCTCTTAAAGTTTCAAAATAAGACATTACGTCGAAGCAAAGTGCCCTTCGGAATCTATTAGTGGTTGGTTGCTTCGCGGAACAGCGCAATGAATTGAGACAGAGGGTGAACGGTAGGCTCACAGTGCAGCGCACAGGGTCAACTGTGATGCATATCACAGTTGTGTCAGTAGTGCATGTGCATCACGGTTCCACCAAACCGCTGTGACTTATGGGTCTACGGTGACAAAGAACCCGTAATAATTCACAGCATCGGAAAGAACACATGCTTGGTCACAGAACGCAAGTTGAAACGCAAGTGAGGCAGAATTTACCTATCCACTATGTGTGTCGCGAAGTTTCATGTGACCTCAATGAGTGACCAATTAGGGTTCTATAGACATCAAATGTATTTATCAAAAAGAAGCTTATTGAATTTTGGCATCTTAGTGAGCAATACAACATCGCAACATGTTCTCAATTCAACTGATTTTCGTTATAAGCAGCTTCGTCTTAAGTATCCACACAAATTCGACTCAAGTCGTTTGTTGCATTACTCTTTCTGCATATTGCAACCAATACTTAGCAGTTAAAATCTTATATCACATGTTCTACTTTGAATTTTAGATAATGCGTCACAGTTAGTTACCTGAACCTGCTCATCCAAATTGCGCTCAGTATTTTCTCACAGGCGAATTACATATACGATAGAGGCATCAATCTACACAATTAATTGTTCGTGAGGCATAACCGATCCGATTACAGTGAGTTAGGACCCAGCTGATACCTGACGTCCTACACCAGGTGTCCTCTCGACCCGGACAACAATAACAACCGAGGGCGACAATGGCTGGGTCGGGACCCAACTACCGTTACAGTCTGACTGCGCCGTCAGCGCCTATCGCATCCACCGTGTATAAACCCTTCTGACCGAGCTGGGCAGACAAAGGACGGCAAATTGACAACAGCACCCCAATAACCATCAGCCGAGCGTCTGACGAGAAAACTAACACCCGGAGAGAGCGGGAGAGAGAGGAGAGAGGAGAGAGCGACCGGAGCACCTGCCGACCTCGACCGACGGGCGGCTACCGTTCGGCCGATCGGCCGCTCCGCTCATCCCTCTATTACGGCTTTCAATGGCGTTTATGGGTCTATTAATTGGAAATGCTGTTTAATGCATTCGGCCGTATAGCTGTCGGTCGGTCGGCTCCAATTTACCAGGTGAGACGGGCTCTGGACGGGGCCGACCGTTCCGGATATCTTGGCGAGGAAGCACAACGGACACGGGTGGACACAGCGGACACAGTGGACACAACGGACTCGGGTGGACACAGTGGACACAGTGGACAAAACGGACACAACGGACACGGGTGGACACAACGGACTCGGACGGACACAGTAGAAGCGGTTGGCACAACAGACACAGTGGACACAACGGACACGGGTGGACACAACGGACTCGGACGGACACAGTAGAAGCGGTTGGCACAACGGACACAGTGGACTCAACGGACACGGGTGGACACAACGGACACGGGTGGATACAGTGGACACGGGTGGACACAACGGACACGGGTGGACACAGTGGATACAGTGGACACAACGGACACGGGTGGACACAGTAAAAACGGTTGACACAACGGACACAGTGGACTCAACGTACTCAACGGACACCGGTAGACAGAGTGGATGCATCGGGCACAGCATGGATTCAGTGGACACAGGCGGATTCAACGTACACAATGAGTTCACAGTGAGTGAGCACTGAGCAGACTCCACTTCTTGTAGAGTCTGCCAGCTGCCTCCCATGCAGCGGCCATGCAAGTGCCTTAGTGGATCTCCCAATGTGCTGTTCCGTCATCAACCGACTCTCTGATGCGAGACAAACGTGACTGCAAATATTGGACAATGTACGTATGTACACACGCGTGTTATTCGTAGATGTTTTAACAAATGTGGGCTGTGACGTGGGACGAGTCGGACGATACTCGTATATACCTAAAAAAGGACCAACACCAAGTTCTCAGCGCAGCGCAGTGGAAACTTAAAAATTGGTATTCCCTGCATTAGCCAGCATAACTGAGTATCCTTATGCATTACGCTGACTAGTGAGCAGTGGTGAGTAGTTGGTTGCCAGGAGCCATTGTCATCGGTTACTGATACTCCTGCAATCGTCAATAGTGCAGGCCACTGACCATAAACCCAGCTCAGCACACAGACATTCAGTATCCCTGGTCACACAATCACTGATACTCCTGCAATGGCCAACAGTGCAGCCTCAGCTGACCATAACCCCAGCTGAGCATACAGGTAGGCTGCAAATCGCTGCCGCGCCGCCGCCGCCGCCGCCGCCGCAGCGGCCGAAATCTCGGGATGGCCAGCTTTTATTGCACCATTAAGCCCATTAGTGGGCGTCGTATACGAATAAATATTTTATACGGCGCCATGATGCCATGTTAATGGTTTATGGCGGCGGGCCTGATTTGATACAGCTAATGGGCGGTGACTGCAGCTTGTACGGTATGGTATGGCGGACAGACTAGGTATGAGCGGTATGGACATTGGACGGTGAAATTCGGTGGATGGGACGGCGGTTTGAACATCAGATAGGCCAAAGGCGAAAGACGTCCGGCTCATTACACGCCTGCTGCTTCAATAGAGACCAGTTCAGCCGCGCACATGACAAGTGCCATAATAGAATACATAGCTGCATGCTGAAATCTAAAGGCTTGGAGAGCACAGGCAGGGCATTTAATAAAGATCAGATGGGCTCACTTACAAACGTAGGTCGGCCTAACCCCTAAGTGAATATAAATGAGTGGTTAATAAAGACAATTACGCAAAAGGACCGAGGGAGCTATACGAGCATATCCTCATCGTTTCAATAAAAAAGCCATGTTCACGATGGAAAAGTAACATCTATTTGATTCGCCTGATCCGTTCGGTACCTGGAAATATTTAGTAGCTGTTTTCTAGTAGGATTTCTACCTTTCGAATGCAATGTCGATTGCTGTGCTTCTTTGAACGTAAATTCAACCAAATAGCCAGGTGCCTAGCGTTTCGTCGTGAAAAAAGTCAACTTTTATCAATTGTACTAAGCATAACAGGCAGTCGACCCCGTTGTTGTTTTAGCACGACCCCACACGGCGTTGAATAGCGCTAGACGTGGCCATCAGACGTTCATCGGCTAATAGACCGGCAAATAAGTGAGCTCCCGGAAACAGCGGCGGCCGATCGCCTTGTTTTCCATTAGGGGCACGTTCCCCACTGGTGTGCAGGTAGCGGTGGCCCGCGGTGGCACAGATCGCTGCTCTGTCCGGCAGTTGTCATTATAAGCGGGTCGGTGTGACGGGGCGGGGGCCGGGGCCGCCCTCCCAGCGGGGGGCGCACTGCCGGCTTCCGTCCTCAGCTCTATTTGTCCGCCCCGCAGCCCTAATGGACGAGCACGGACCGCCCGCCGACCATCTATCTCGCCCTATCTAAATGAGCCCCAACCCTTCTATACGTTGGCGGCGGAGCGCAGCTTTTGTCGTGGGCTACAGAGCCGGTGCCGGCAGCGGCTGCGCACACGGTCTTCCGGTTCAAATTTGTCCACCGGTCTCTGGGCCATTAATATCGACATGTGACACGGGGCACATGCCTGTGATCAGGGCAGCAGAGTGGGTGTCCGCCGCCCCACAGGGTGCACCCATGAAATGGGCGTCCCGAATTGGTTCCAGCCTCTTCGCGCATCTCCCTGCCCCGCGGTGACTTTAACGTTCATTTGTCTTTGTTCTTAGTCACCTAAAAACAAATCTGGATATTCGATTTATCAAGAACTGGAACCGGAAAACGTCATTACTGGCCTTCTTGTTCAGTTAGTGAAATTGGTTGTAGCAGAAACATTAGACCTCAAACGGCACCTTCAAAGAGAGTTTAAATGTTAGATTTTACCATCAAACGATGGCAATAGACTACTCAATTAGGTGTAAGAGGGATTTGTTAGAGTGGTGTGCTATGTTTCGGCAGGTGTGCTACTTCCTTCTGCCATTGCAACATCTCTATTCATTGCACAAGAATATGGAGGAGCGCGGGTGGTTTCAGATGAAAGCCACCCAGCAGTGGACCGGACTGCTGTATCAACACGGGCGCACCTGAGCGGAGGGCAAGGCAATGTTTTGTCAGCTGGATCGCCAGCCCTCGGCATATATCAATTACCGACCGCGGGCTAATGCATCGGCACGCGGCTGCAGCATCCGTTATCACAGCGCAGCATCAATAATGAAACGGCGCGCGGCTGAGTGCGCTGCCCGTTCGGCACGGCGAGCCGAGCAGTAAAAACGCCGGCCGCAAAAAGGCACCGGGCGCGGCCACCGTGCAGCGCCGGCCGCCATTACGTCCGTGCCGTTTATGATGGGCGATTTTAGCTCCTCCCTGGGATAATCCGCCGGCCCCGTGCACGGCCACGCTCCTCGGCCGCCGCGCCGGCTCCTAGAAGCCGACTGTTGACGCCCGCGGGCGTACCGGGCCATTATCAGGCCGTGGCCGGTCTCAGAGGTGCTTGTAGTCACCTCCCAAATGATGATGTTCTATCACTGGCCAGAGATCAGAGAGCGTCGCGAAAATATAAACAAAATCATTATGCGCCGTAGCGCGGGCCGGCGCCGTACCCTTTATTGCCCATTTGGTTGGTGCGATAGCATCGGCCTACGCCGCCGGTTGGGACGACAATTAATTTCCTTTATCTGTGCGTTTGGTGGAGCTCGTCAGACGTGTAAAAGCACCGGCCGGTGGCGGGTCATAAACAATTGACCCGGCCCTCTCGGAGTTCCGCATCTCTGACCTCTGAGGTGACGCAGCCCCCCGAGGGGGATGCATCTGGGAGAATCTGACCTCCGCTGGGTACTTATTGTCCTGTGTTACGGTTTTACAGGGCTTGTTTGGACTCTGCAAGCCACACTAGCCTTACCATCGCAGCTATCAACTCACCTTTAATTAAGGTAACAACTTCAATTTTCAGCTCAACCTAACTGCTCCACAGCTGAAATCATTACCTCAACCGGCAAGTTCCACCGCCATCAGCTCAAGCTATCGACTCCTTCACTGCAGTCACCAGCTGAACCTGCCGATCCGACCATGTTGCAGTTTTTGGCTCTGTGACATTGGTGAGTTCTCTCCAATTGCCAATACCTGTCTGTCCTATAGTGCAAACCCTTCGGCAGACAGAAGCGCCGCCTGAGGACCGCTGCCGCCAGGCTGAGGGCCGCCGCGCTGCCGTTATAGTGTCTGCTTGCCGCCGGCGACGTTAGCGGCGGTCTGGCGTCGTCACCGTCGGTTCCCACACTCTGCGAGCGCGCCACTCTGCGTCTATAAACATGTCTGGCCGCAGGAGCGGGCTCGTCGAGCCGTGCCCCCGTCGACTGCTCGCGGTGGCTGCTGTAAATTCACCTGCCGCCAGCGGCGCTCGGCTCCTACCCCTGACGAGCGCAGCGCAGACAGGCGCCGACGGCAGCCGCGACCTGACCCGAGAGAGAGAGAGAGAGAGAGAGAGAGAGGGGGGGGGGGGAGAGAGAGAGGGAGAGAGAGAGAGAGGGAAAGGGAGAATAAGGGATGGAGGAAGATAGAAAGAGTGGACGAGAAGAAGTAGACGGAAAGAGACGGAGAAGGAAAAGAGAGAGAACGAGAGAAAGAGATGGAGGGAGGGGGAGAGGGAGAGAGGGAGAGGAGAGGAGAGGAGAGAGAGAGAGAGAGAGGGAGAGAGAGAGATAGGAAGACGGAGAGAGATAGAGAAGAGAGAGGAGAAGAGAGATGTCAGCACCGATCTGATCGGGCCGATCGTCCGACCTCGGGTGACTGTCAGCGCCGCTGGGCGGGCCGAGCACGATTCTCCGACAGACCCGCTGGTTTATAACGGCTATTATAGCGGGCATCAGCAGTCCATGATGGCGCGATACTGGCTCGATCGGGCGGCAATCAATCCGGCGTGTTCAGCGGCAGCTCACCAGCACAGAAAGCACCACACATCACCAGAGGCTGCCAGCAGTTCAGCGAGTTCAATAGCTCAGATGGCCAGACCGACGTCTGTGATCTGTCTTTATCGGGTTTTAGGAGACTCGACATGATATCGGGCAATATTTCGTTAGTTATCGGAGAGAATATTTGCTGAACTCTTAGCGAGCCGCTTCTTTTGTTACATATATATTCATTATTAGGTATGTGATTGGGACTGTGACTTATGTACACGCGTACATGTGATGGAATGCTTATTTCATATTTATGACCGAACCCACAACATGCCATAAGCCTGTTGTTGTTTTATGCTAATACGCAATAGATATTAGACAATGCAGTCTGTTCATTGGCTAAATTCGCGGAACGGTGAGAGTCGAATGGAAAATAGCACTAAATTCTCTTCTTCGTCTTTCTCATGCGTAAGATCAATGAATGATATTCATCCTTCTATTTCATCGGCACCTAAATGCATCAATCGGTTTGTTTTGGATACCTTTGACCCCATACACCTTTCAGTAAGCACTCTGTCGAACACCAACGCAGAGAAACAAATAATGCCAGAAAAATAAACGTACATCACGTTCTGCGAAAATATCCAGGGGCAGAGATCTTTAGCGTCCCATCAATTCAGTTCTGTTCGATTACACATCCCTGATGTCACTGTCTCCGTTGAAAGACCTCAACTTTTGACCTGACACGACCCATAGTGGCACACGGCCGACAGCCAAGCGTGATACAAAGTCTGTGACCTGTCTGGAACCAATCTGCAGTCTGCGTAGGTCCGGTCTGCGACTGATGAAGACAGAGCTGTCAGTCAGCTGTTCTGGATAGGCCCACACATGATGGTCCACTTTGTTGCTCTTATGATGCGGCTGGAGGAGTCTGTCAACAAACCCAGCGGTGACCGGAACCCTGTGTTGACCCAGCCGGTCCCCGATTGACGGGAGGGAGGGGAGTGGGGGAGGGGCAGGGACATGGCCGTGCTGCGCGCCGGCCACTGCACTGTATGCGGTTCTCGAGTGGGAAAGGGCAACGAACGAGCGTAAAAAGCATATTTTACAATAGAGCATTACTTTATTGAAACGCCCAGTCATGTAAGACCAACACAGTGATCTCATTATTCGATTGCCACTGGAAGCAAATTAGTTGCCGTAAAATAAGTAGTTTTCGGAGCATTCTACCCCAGATAAATTGGCCGATTATCAGCTCTAGCATACGAGCCATTTAGATGCGATACGTGTGCATTTATTTGTTACAGGGAACCGATCAGGGGCATCCGTCACGCCCCAATTGCCAATGTCGCTATCTGCGCTCGGCGTGTCATTGGTTGTGTAGGAGGGGAGCAGTCAGTCTCATCACTGGATAATGGCATATTGCGCAGTATCCGATCGTCCAAATATCAACGGCCCGTCGCCGTAAGGCAGAAATGGCCATCACGCTCATGTAAATGGCCAGTGTCTCTCGCCGAAATCACGAGAATATGCCGCTTCTGCCTATATTTGCATATAGTTTACGTACCACTGCTTACCTGAAAGGCCGACATGCCTGACGATCTAATTAGCTGATGTTAGGTTCGTAACGCACCGGAAAATTGGTCTATAGTGACGCCACATGGGCGTGGCGAATTCACAGAAGCGGTATGGTATAATGGCCGCATTAACACGACAAAAGCTGTCTCCCTCGGCTATTGTAACCAAACGATTTCCAAAGCTTGTGGACCCTAGTTTTCATGCCTCGCGTAGACCGTAGAGTGCAAGAGGACGGTGCTTAGCCAATGCGAACTCTTCAGTCTTCATGCAGCGAAACGTCAAGTCAAGTGCGTAGGCCTTTAGAAGAGCCTTAACTTTGAAGAAGCGACTGACGCAGTGATAAATAACCAACGCTGAAGAGTGTGCTGAAATGAGATGTCCACAATGCTGAAGGCGGTAATTTTGAAAAAAAACTTATTTGATATTTGTCCTTGATACTTGGCAGCGTTACCTTTCCAAATCACCCACTGAACATCGTTTAGCGAATTGACAACTAATGTCTGATGAAGTGATGTGACCTGACAAGCCCGATGACACTGTCTGGTGGTTGACCTGAGGCTTCTGTCCACGTTGGACCCGTGGGAGCCCGGTTAGCGACCTCCGTCCTAGGCTGACAACGTCCCCAGTGCTGTGATCGATCTGACCAGGTATAGCCAATGTCCTGTCCGGTAATACGCCGGTAAGTGGCAGTGGCGGTAATAAGCCAGCAGGTAATATCGCGTGGTGATGCGAATCAGATGCAGTTCTTACCTGACAACGATCGTCATGTTTAGGTTCATAGACGAAGGGACAGACATATGATACCAACACGGGCATAAGGTAAGAATCTAGCTTCAAAGCTTCCGACAATTTTCACGGTCGATAGGATTCATGATGAGCTGATGCTACAGATAAATTCCACTAAATGACCGCGGTATGTGGTCATTTTCACGGCGCATCTTATCACCAAAGCAGTGTGCGAACACAGAGTATCGCCTATCGTTGCGCTAGCCGTGATCCCTGTGACGCCTTTTCAGTCACAACCGCCGACATTGTCCCGTTTGATCTCTGCCGCTTTAAACAGGTCCTAATCACCCGGGCGGCGGTAATCCGTGGTAAGCTGCATTCGCCACTGCGGTGGCGAGCCCCGGGTGCCCCTGGCGCCCGGCCCTCGGCGCCCGGCCCTCGGCGCCTTACCCCTGGTCCAGCGTGACGCGACTCCCCCACCAGACCCCATGCACCGTGCCGCCGCGGCCCGCGGCCAGGTCACTGATCCATCAGGAAATTCGCCGCGGCATGTCACCACTTCGGCAGGCGATAATGAGCCTCATCAAACTGGCGACCGTTCCCTACAGCCTACCCTGACCATGACCCTGCCTTCCTTCCTATGTTCTACGAGAGGGTGACCTCGCATCACTCCCTCTCTGGCTTCTGACGAAAGATTCTGCTCTTGCATCTACAGTTATACCCTAAGTAGTCAATAGAGCACTTCAACCGAATCGTCATTCAAACCCAATAATGCTGCTTTGCCAATTGTCGACGGGAGGATGCATAATGTTACGAAAGTGCAGACGCATCTAATTTCATAAAGAAAGCTAAACGTACCTGTGCAGTCGGCACTCAGACAGTACTGCAACTAGCAGATCGTTGTTGGAAACACATACTTCCCATCTATCAATTATCATCGAACAATTCAGATGATACAAAGCTGCTCTGTCTGAAATGGTCACCAAAGCCATATGTCCTATCCATTATCCCATTTCCGTACCTGATAAGATACCACGATCACACAGAACTCCGAACCCGTGTGAAGTTGGTTTTGGCTCCGATTCGCTTCACGCACCGCGCGCACGCGGAAGGACCGGCCAGCCAGATCAATCGCATAGGCTGTCATCACAGAGACCGATCGGTTTCCCGACCCCGCCCCTACCCCGGTCAGAGGGGACGGGTCACGCCCCCTGGGCCCGCCGGCACAGGCGTGCGCCACAGGGGACCAGTTCCCACGCCTTAGCGGCGCTGGACGCTGCCGGTCAGGGTAGATTGAGACCTGAGAGATGTGCCGACAGTCTTTTGAATGGTGAATTCTGACTGGGACTGAGCGGTGCGGTATGAGGAGAGACGATTGATGACCGGAAGCCGCGTGCACAGCGCTAACGCAGAGCCACAGAGAACCAGAGAGCTCTGGAAAACGCGCACGCTGTAGGCTCGAATCATGGCTACAGAGAACATTGTCGGAACTAATCTCAATACGTTGAGATTGGGTTATCTAACGTAAATAGCATGAAACTGCCAGGCATTTGAATTGGTTTAGACGAGCAAATCTTGCAGGTTTCTTGCTGTTTAGGCCAAAGGGGGAGCAAAATCATAATAGCTGCCGGCTAGCGGCAGCGCGCCCAAGCAGCTGAAAAGTAAACGTGCCGCTCGCACGTGCACCCCGTCACTACACTGAACAGTTAGCCATTGTTTGGATTTAATCAACGGAGGCGTTTGCAACAGAAAAATAAGTCACCAGCATATGCTCGCTGCTCGCTATATGCAGGTCCGGAATGTCTCGTAGCTTGAGTTCCTTCAATGAACACTTTATAAAATGAGCCATGTTTTTATCCGCGTGCAATGCAGTTATGTTAGTGCAATTACGAAGCTATAACAGTCCTGCATACGATTGTTATTGTAGCGTTTATTGGCCGTCTTTTAACCAGCTTCTGCGTTGGATGGCGCCAGTTTCTCGAAGCGTACCTTCCTTCTCACCCCCTACTGAGCCCCTCACTTCGGGTCATAACGCGAAGTTTCGCTTCGAATTAGCGTCCAGAGAATAAAGAGCGAGCACCGTTTGGGAAAGTCAATTGGTCACCGATTTCCTGGATAGCGGCCCTTCCGCGGAACGGCCGACCCTAACCAAAACACGGCGGGTTAAAGCGTGGCGTTCCCGGCCCCGGACCGCCCACATCTCACGCCCTCTAGCTCACCTTCACTTTCGGAAGTGCAATAGCTCGGGCCGATTTATACGGCAGCTCTGCGCCGGTGGTCGGGTCCAACCCGCCTCCCTTTCTGTGGTATGTCCGCGTCGCCGCGGCCGGCCTGCGCCATACCGCTAGTTTTTATTGGAAAGCGTGTTCGTTTTTTACTTTCGTCCGGTGACACGGGCAGACCGTTCAGAATGTCGGCGAGTAAGACGTCCCGCTTTATGGCTTTATTGTGGTGAATCTGGAGCCCGTTATGGCAACATTTTGGCGTCCCCCGATTTAAGCGTGAACTTCTCAGGCGCGGCGGCGCGCCGCCGGCGGCGGGCGTCTCTGCTCTCGGCACTCTCCGGGGAGGCGGTGATTTAGGGCCGGGCAGCGTCAATGTTTGGACAGAGCCGTGCGCTGGCCGGCGCCCAATGGGTTTATGGCGGCCGGCCCGCTACCACTGCATCCGTCTCCACAAGGGCGGCGTTTGTGCCCAGCACAATGGAGCTGTCGTCTGCCGCGCCGACACCCGACGATTGGAGACAAATTTCATGCGTGTCCAACCGGGAGAGGCTCTGTAGGGAAACTGTGTGCGCCCGTGAGAACGGGAGCCGTCCCCGCCGCACGGCGGCCGCGTCAAACTGTGACTGAGACGGGGAAAGTGACCGGTGTGGGCACACACGCCCAACGGGCCGCCGGCAGACGCGCCCGCTCTCTCTGTCCCTCGTCAAGCCGTGACGGTTCGGCGCCTCTCCCCTCGTAACTGTCCGCTGCGCTGAGCTGCAGGCGGCGCGTGCAGTGCCGATGGTCAGCCCCTCCCCCCTCTGCCGCGAGGCGCGAACCTAGCGAGCGGGCGCATGTAATTTCGGTGGACCAAGAGTGACATATGAGCCACTGAATAAGTCAGTCTCCACCGGATGTGACCTTAGGTAGACATCTGTGATCAATGGCTCTCCCAAATAGTCTCCCCACCGGCAGCAGCCCCCAGACAGCCCCCCCCCCCCCCCAGACAGGTTTACAACCACCAATCGGGGAGCTGGAATTCGCGAGTGGCGGCCGACCTCACACCTTGACACAGACGGGCGTTCACAGTCAAGGTCGCGAGCCGGGACGCGCGCGAATTGCAGCCCTAAACCAGATACAATCGCGGCGCCCCATAGACGGCAGACGGCTGGCGTGCGAATCAGCGACGGGCGGCCACCACGTGCCGGGGATAGAGCCGCGGAGTTTCTGCCCTACTCTCTCCCTCCTGAAGTCCAGAGATCAATAGGCAGCTTCTCATTCTCATCGCTTCAGCTCCCAGTCGCCGGCCTGGGAAACTGTCCGCTTTTCTTGCCACTCACTCATCAATCCGTCTATGGGCTGATGGCGGAGGACAGGTGTTGAGTTTCCTCGGTGTTGCTCGTTGCATAGCCTCGTAAATTCATAGGAAACCTGTTTCAAAATAAATGCACTTAGCTGTGTCTATTGAGATGTGTGGCCTCCCGTTTGCACACGGAAACAAGACTAGACCGACACGATGCTCACACTTTTTCAAACAAGTACAAGAAAAGAGGCACTGAAAATATTAATTGAGCTGCTTCCACTCTTTGCAGGGACAGCAGCCTAATTATGAAAACGGATATGGTAACTTTTGCTTTCGTTTAACGGGTGCTAAGAGAGGAACACATTAAATGTGCTTTTATGCACAAACACGATGGTTAGTTCTCTCTCCTTCGACAAAAAATAACATAAAATCACTTGTGGTGAGACAGTTTAATCATCCATCCGAAGCCGGCATATACCCCTAAAAGATACAATACAGCCATTTCAGAGTTTCAGCAACATGAAGACTGAAGATTGAATGCTGGTTTGTCAGCACTCAGCAGGATACATCATCATGCAAGGAAAGAGGCATGGACAATGTGATATGAAGGGTACATACATATGTAATGTAGGGGTAAAAACGTCAGGAAGACTGTGACTGCTGTTGGGCTGTGGCTCAACTTCCTGCTCAAAAGCAAGCGCCATCACGACATTACCCTTTGAATTGATCTTTATGATGAATTGATGATATATATAATCATGGAGCCAGGAGCGAAGTACATAGCTTATCAAATTATATTTTAGTGGAGCGAGAACACATTGCTCCAACATCGCATCGGTGTCTATGCCTTATTCAATTTTCATTACTGTACCGAAGTTGGAAGAAAATGATTATCTTCGCCAAGAAACGCAACATCATCTCTAGTTTAATATCAGAGCTCAGCTTTCTCACCAGGCTACCGGAATGAAGTTTTCAATTATCTACAGAGCCTCGTAGTGGTAGATATTTCTCAACTGTCAGCCAAGTTTCGCCGATGCCCCATCAGTAAGACTGTGTAACTCCTGAATTAAATCGTGGCTCGTGCGAGGCGCGCTCGCGGCAGCAGCTGCTTAGCGACTTAGAGATTGTGACAGGCCGAGAATCGAAACGCACACTACGTTCCTCAAGTCAGGTAGGCCGGGCCCACGACGTGCCTGAGGCGGGCCACCGTCACCCCATTAGTGCACCTGCCACCTCTGCACACCTCCTGTTGCAAATCACGTACAACTTCGATACATTTGTCATCATCTCCCGGTAGCCCGGCCGACCTCGGTTGGCTCGCCGCGCCGCGCCAAAACGGTCTCCCGGTCGCGCCAGCTCTCAGCCAACGGGCGGTCGGCGCCCGCGCGGCTCGACCAATCAGGGACGTCGGTCGGCTCTCGCGGCGCGCTATCGACCTGTGCACGGCGGACGTGCTGAGAGGAGTTCGCCCGGCCGCCCAGCCGCCTCCGCCGCCACCGCTAGCCAACCCCGTCAGCCGGCACCGCCACTGGCCAACCCTATCCGTCGCCGACAGCTCAGTGGCAACACTCAGAAACAGCAGTTGGTAGCGTTAGCGGCAGCAGGTGTCATCTGCGGCAACAGCAGCAGGAGCGGCAGCAGCAGCAACGGCTGTCGTCAGCAGCAGCAGCAGCAGCAGTTGTCGTCAGCAACAACAATCGTCAGCAGTTATACCAGTCATAGAGGCAGCAGCAGCAGTCGACAGCAGCAGCAACAATCGTCGCAGCAGCAACAGTCGACAGCAGCCGTCACTCACCATGTCCGGTCACACGGTGACTCCCGGAGCGCTGGTGACGTTCATAGCCAGTCACCGGACGTCAGAGGTCACCAGGTCACCAGAGCGACCTCTGGAGGTCAGCGCAGACAGCAGCAGCTGCCCGACTGACCTCTCAGACACCAGTCTAGGCGAGTGTAGAGAGGGAAGGTGCGCAGTGTCGTTTGGCTTAGGGGCTCGGGGATGGAGTCAGCTGAGCAGATCTGAGGAACAGTTCAGCTGTAGGTTGGGATCTGCTGGGTGTGATGGGTTGGAGGGGGGGGGGTAGGCCGACTGAGAGTCAGGGGCTGGGCCTGGACAGTGGGTAGACCTATGAAACAGTCAAAGTTGGGACAGACAAACGCCATCAGAAGTTCCACTGTACTCGGGTGTTTGGTGTTGGAGTGATCTGCGTGTCGTGTTTGTCGGGACGCTTGTCTCTGAGCTGCGGTCACGTGTCACAGGCAAGAATAGCTCGGATGGTTGGCTTGATGAAAGAAAGCGTGTTGTAACACTGCTCTGCAGAATTGATGCAAGCGACGCAGGTGACCTTGGTCGGCAAATCGTTAACTTTGACCTTTAATGACTGAGCTGCTGACACTATGTCGAACGAAAAATGATAACTGAAGGTTTTAATGATAGCTGAAATGATTACTGAAGGCATTTGTGCTCAAAAGTTCAAAACACTGTTGGTTGGAACATCAACAGTGATTATCTATTAAAAAGCAAACCCGAGTTCCAGGACAATTTTTACAAGCTGCCTAATACAATCGAGCCTTTTGATAAATAGATATACGCAAATGATCCTGACAAGGGTCAGCACCCCACATTCAAAGATCTCTGTTATAAGGTTACTTTGCATATCTTAAATCCCAATTGGCAATCGACTGCCTACGATATTATGGTAGGTAAACAGCAGCACTGAGTGTTATGTTTTTGTTGTAGTGCAACTCGTCATCCCCTTCGCCAGCAGACATCATTACGGTCTCATGGCACCCTCAACATCATTAAAATTTGCATGACATCATCACTGTCCATATTTATATAAACAACTGCCATCGGGCGAACTTGGCCGAATACCGGATGGGTAGCATTCCTCCTAACAAGTGAGTCCTTTAATTATCCCGGTAAAAGTATATCACTAATTGTGCACGGAACTGGGCATCATCCTGCATACACGTCCCATCTGCTGAGTATGGATGTCCGATCGATATTGTAGCGGCCTGCCGGCCACCCGGCTCCATGTCTCGGGACACACATCATCAATCTCATCGCTCGGCGCCGGGCGGGTCGTCGGCGCCGGGGGCCGAGCGACTGACACCGGCCAGTCGTCCCACCCAGGGTGGAGTTCGACGGAGCCCCGCCGCCTGGGTGATGGTGCGACACCCAGCACGGCTCTAACCGAGGCTTGAACTACCCGGCTCGGGCCCCGGTGCGACCCTGACGCGACCTAGCTTCGACCCTGGGTCAAATCCTGACCCGGCCCTGATTTGGAACCGGGTCCCATCCCGGCTCTAGCTTCGACCCCGGTCTGACCCCGACTGGACCAAAAGTCCTGACCCCAGCATTCTTTTCTGCTTTGATTGAATCCCCATTCGACCCCGTCTACAACTACATACATGTCACGTTTCGACCCTTTTGATTGGGTTCGACTTTGTATTCGACTGTCGGTTCCCGGCTACGCCCCGAGCCTATAGTTGGGCCTTGGCAACAGCTCTGATCCTGACCCTGACCTTTATTGTGACCTTACTTGGATCCCAAACTAGACTCTTTCCCTTTCAATACACTCGGTCTAGGTCGCTGGACAAAGTTATGGGATCCATCCCGTTTTAGTATAAGGCGAGTCTTTAACAGTTCCTTATTAGATAATATTTCTAGTATATAGTCTTCGGCATGCTTTTACTTAGGGATGCATTTCGATGTGTGCACTTCACAGTGGAAGGAAATCCGAAGGCTGCCAAGCATGAAGGGATTCGTATTTTCTTCTACTTTTGATATTATGCCAAATTAGCACATTCAGGCGCTTGGTGTAGTGCGGTGTCAGACACTTGGTGTAGTGCGGCACAGCATATTCAGGCGTTTGATGTCTTGCGGTGCAGCATAGCTTCCAGGCGCTTAGTGTCGTGCGGTGCAGCGTAATTCAGGCGCTTGGTGTCTTGCGGTGCAGCGTAATTCAGGCGCTTGGTGTAGTGCGGTGCAGCATAATTCAGGCGCTTGGTGTAGTGCGGTGCAGCACATCATACAGGCGCTTGGTGTAGTGCGGTGCAGCATATCATTCAGGCGTTTGGTGTAGTGCGGTGCAGCATAACATCCAGGCGCTCGGTAGTCGGTGTAGTGCGGCGCAGTATAGCATACAGGCGCCTGGTGTTGTGCGGTGCAGCATGTCATCTAGGCACACGCTGCAGTGCGGTGCAGCATATTCAGGCGCCTGGTGTAGTGCGGTGCAGCATATCATTCAGGCGCCTGGTGTAGTGCGGTGCAGCATATCATTCAGGCGTTTGGTGTTGTGCGGTGCAGCATACTTCAAGCGCTTGGTGTCGTGCGATGCAGCTTACTCAAGCATTTGGCAAAAAAGCGCTGGGAGCTGAGTTGCTTCGAACTCGATGAGGTGTGTGGTCGTGCCATGCTTCAGGTGGTCTGAAGCTTTTATCCTGCCCCGGGGCTCAAACGATATTACGATATCGCCTATCGCACGCGATGAAACCACCAGCGTAATTGACTGGTCCACTGTGCAGCGTGGCTGGTGCATGGCCCGCAGTGCACAGCGCGCAGCGTGCACAGATGAGCGTACTCCGCGGTGGTCCATGTCGGCGCGTCGCGTCATAATTGTCACGCGCGCGCCTGATTGCCTGCTGTCCGGGTGTCAGTTCCGGACGGCGAGGCGCCGCGTCAGCGCTGCACCATCAATCCCGCTCGCTCACCGCCCGGCCCGTCAGTGGAGGAGCGGCAGGCGCCGACCCCCCACCCAGTGCCCGAACGGACCCCCACACGGCGCCTGCACCGGCGGCGGCAGCAGCAGCGGAGACTGAAACACAGTCCTTGATAGGTGTTTGGGCGAACGAAATGGGCACTAGACGTTCAAGGCATTAAGTGAAATGGTGTTTATGTATCTGATGCCGCGATAGGAAGGCATTCTTCTGCGGAATAGCTCTCCGAGTACCGCCTGCCTTGGCCTCGCCGCGCCGCCTCTGACCTCTGATGACGTCATCAATCCGAACGTTAGCGGACTGCGGCGGTGATGAGACTGCAGCATCTAATGACAATAAATGACCGATCGGCTCATGATCGACTCGCCGGATACCGTGCTGCACCCTCCCCACCCCTCCCCCTCCCCGCGCTGGTCAGCCTGGTGACCCGCACAGACCCTGGGTGATACTTACGGCGCCGTAATGCGCCGCTGTGCTCGTGCGCCGGCTTTGTCGCCCGCGCCGCCCGCACCAGCCGCGCCAGATAATGTCGCTCGTTACCGATCTGCGTCACGTTTGTGTGCACGGCATAATGGCCCTGAGCACGACCCCTGTCACGCTTATCTGCAGATCGGAGCCAGTCATCGCCGGTTAATGGGCGTTTTATTAATTTTCCTAGTGTTACGGCATTGCTGAGACGACAGGATCTTGCCGGCGACCTGCACTGATGAGCAGGCTTGCAGTGATTGCAAGAGAGGCTCACGGATACCTTTCTGAGACAGTGAAGTCCCTGAAATCATGGCATTGTAAATAGCCGGTGAAAGTGGAAGGTTGCTGCATTTTTTATACAGCCTGCATTGTCATTTTAGATATTTTTCGGGATGGAACTAGTCAAGAAATAAGACAGGTCACTTTCTCCGACATGCTGAAAATTTACCTAATTTAACCCTATTAGTGGCAGGCTCCTGGCTACCCCTATTAGTGGCAGGGGGGCTGTTTACGACCCCCCTTGATATCTCGAGATCTAACGGGCCGATTTTCAAAATTCAAACGGCACTCGATTTCGCTGAACGTGATCTACATTTCTAAAAAATAAAAATTAAAAAATGTCAATGGGGGGGTAGAGGGGGGTAAAAACGGGCAAATTGCAGATACATTTTAGACTGTTTATCACGGCCAGGTTTCTGAACCAATCATAACGCAACTTTTGCCGATCGATAGAGAATGAACCAGGAATTCACATGGATCCTAAAAATATGAATTTTCAAAAATCACAGGCGGATACAGATCATTGAGATTGGGGGTACACAAAAAGTATAGTAAATAAGGTTTTTGTTGGTACTATTTCTAAAAAGGGTGGTAATGGTCTTGTTATGTTACAATTTTCTTATGAGAGAACGACTACAAATGTATTGGTCATGCATAGGCGGTGTCAGGGCACCTATGTTGGGAGGTAAAACATAACCCCCCCTTTTTGGACGCCTGGATCCGCCTATTATAGCAAAAACGTGTCAAAAGAGGATGCACAATAACTTTGTATATGTTATCACATGATACCTTTCATTCACTGTTCGTAAAACTGGTGCAGCATCGTGATCTTCGCCCAAATGACTCGCTTCACGAATAGGACCCCCAATTCCCAGTGATCTGGAGCCGCCCCTGGTGAAGTTATGAACTTGAAATTTTCAGGGAATGTGCCCAATTTAGTTTTAGGAAAAGTCAGAAAATTTCAGCATCGTAGCTTCAGCGGTTTCGGAGATATTCCCGAAAAACCTGAGGGGTGGATGAAAACAACCCCCCCCCCTGCCACTAATAGGGTTAAGAACAATAACGTTTACTTTACGGATTTCATTTTACACTTCAAATTACACTTAAATTAAAGTCACTCTTTTGATTTACATCCCGATGCATTTTTAAACCAGCTTTCATATCAAAACTCATTTTATTGTTTTCATGGAAACTATAGGTAGATAAGATACTCGGGTCCCAGCCTACCATAAGACGTTGTTTTAATCATTCCTGCTTGATTGCTACCTAATTTGCTCTTTCTCTTTCCTTACCGTGCTTCTCCTTCATTTTTTTGTGTGCCTCCTCTCTTTCTTCGCTTCCCTGCCTTCTTCCTCGGAGCACACCTTGATCGCAACAAGAAGTTTACAGCCAGTGATAAAATTGCCGGCCTTACAGAGCCAATTAGCGAGCTTCCGTGGCGCCGCGATTGTATCGAGCGGCGGCATTGTATCGGTGCGCCGGAATTGTATTGGTGCGCCGCGAATGGAGCAGAGCTGGCAGAGCGGCGGCGAGCGGGGAACCGAGGGGAGGAGCGAGGGTGGGGGATCAGATCTGGTCAGAGAGGGGAGCGGCGGTCTCTGTCTCAATCGCACTTCTCAGTCCCAGTCCTAGCCCTAATCCCAGGAAACCCAGCGACACTGCATGGGACAACCGAAAAGAGATGTGCAATTTTCGGATCGTTGCACTGCTGAGCATTGTGATGATTTTTAATTCTTGATAATCAGACAGTTTTCAACATATTAGCCGTTTTCACGACGGCCATCTGGTACACGTTTGGTGCACATCTGGTACAGATCAGGTGCAGATTTGGTCAAATCAGGTTCAGTGTGTCTCTTAGCAGCTATCAGCTAGGGTTGCACTAATTGCTTATATGCCTGCTTTGTCATATTATCAGAGAGCATCATCGATTAAAACACTGAAATAAATTCATAAAATGAAGATATTCGCTGTAAAAGAAATTAAGTGCAGATTTGGTCAAATCAGGTGCATTCGCCGGATAGCCCGTCGTGAAAACGGCTATTAATGCTCAGACTTGTACAAAGAAATGTGAATTCATCTACATAGTAAGCCCATTGGTCACGTCTAGATTGAAATATAGGGGATACACATTTAACGGCAATGATGAATCAATTAAATCGTGGAGATAAAGGGAAGAGGAAAAAATAATAATGATGATGATGATGATAATGATGATGATGATGGTCTTGAAGATAATAAGGATAAGGATGATGGGTGCGAAAGACTCCAAAACATGGAGGCTCGTCGTGTCTCCGCCTTTTTCCTGAGTATTTTTCTGACTGATTTGTCTGTGTTTTCAGGTCGAGAGATGGCGATGTCGTGTGACAGCACCGACCAACTGTCTGAGGAGCGCCCACAGCACCGCTCAACCCCGCCACCCCCATCCGGCACCAAACTGACCTCTGGTGACCTCAGCACCGGCGGTACCCCCGACCCGGGCATCCGGCGCTACCGCACCGCCTTCAGGCCCGACCAGATCAAACGGCTCGAGGCCGAGTTCCTCAAGGACAACTACGTCAGCCGACCCAAGAGGAACGAGCTGGCCACGGAGCTCGGACTCGCCGAGGGAACCATAAAGGTAAATTATGATCATGGGTGATTAAAAATGCATCGTTAATAATGTTCATCTTATCGCGACAAGAACGCTTTGTCGTAAGGCATTATATTACAGTTGTCCGACGATATTGCAAAATACTGAAGAATCACTCAAAACAAAAGAGATGTTTACAAGCATTATTCAGGCAAAAAAAAATTGTTCGGGTGTTGGAACTTTAACCCCACTGACTACACTAAAAGTCGTCTCAGTGAAAACGCCATGAATTCTGCAGCGCTCAGCTCGCCCTGATATCACGTATCAGCACGGATTGTCACGTATCAGCTGACTTACTTGTGCCAGCAATAATGACAGGAAATTGGGCCATTACATGGTTTTGATGATGTTTTTATATGCCATTTTAGGGATTTAGCCGCTCATTGTTTCCGTTTCACTGAGATTTAGTAGGCACTCCCTGCCCATGCGCTGGTTCACAACGCGGCCGCTCGTTTTACCCAGAGTAAGCAGAACCCTTCACCCTGTTCGGTTTCGCAAAGAATAGCCAAAGTTGTATAATTTAACCACACGAGAAGTTTCTAAGTAATATTCTCATCCATCTTTATCCAGAAAATGATCCAATATCGCTTACTTCAGACGTGAGAGTCGTGGTAGTCGTAAATGTGCCCAAAACCGTTGATGCATTCAGAAACGAGTTTGACCATTTCAAGTCCTGGAATGGCGGTCGAAGTACACCTTGAGTTGTCAGACATTGGACAAATTTGAGCAAAATGTACAGTTTACATACGCCCGCTATAATTCAACACCAATTGGTATTTTATCACAAAATTCTACTTATATTTTGTTTGCATGTCAACCTAAGGCATCCCATCCGTTACACTATCTCCCGACTAAACCTTCTCATTGCCTCTGTTCACGTGACAGCTCACCATCCAGTGAGTCAAGCGACCATCACTGTAGGTTTATCTGAGAGGTGACTGCGTCATCAATTGTCCGGCGTTTTGATTGTGACAGTGCCCGGGAGAGCCCTAATCCTGTGTCAGTCCGGACCCCGGGGTGCCCTACCGGAGAGCCGGTACTCAGCAAACAAACGGACCAGGCAGCGCTATTTGCTCGGTGTCTGAGAGTGCCTCCGCTCTGTGGGCGAATGCTGGAGCATGCATGGTTGGGTTTTTGTTTTGTCGAGGGTAACAAGAGTTAGAATTGTGGTGGGGCTACTGACTGTAGCGTCCTTCTGGTCACTGCTGATGTATGCCAGTCGTGGAGCCAGTTATTGCTGTTAGATGATGAAGAACATTCTCTTCCTCCCCATTTTCCTATTCTCCGAAATATCATAGGCACCAGAGCAGAGACACGGCAAGAGCACAGTTCTCTCAAACGGACAACATTTTAGATTCGGAACGTAACCACTGTGGCGTGCATATAGTAAAACTGGGTCTTGGGGCAGTCGGCAGCCGGGAGGGCGTCTCTTCGGGTGGCACGCGCATCGCCGCCATTTGGACCTGTCGGACATATGTTTATCAGTCCATGTCGGGTCATGACGGGACTGAACGCACTGCGATGTTACCGGAAGCCAATATTAATTAATGCCACCTCAGCGCCGAGCAACTGTCTGTCTTCGCTGCGCAGGCGTATTTTATCAAGCTCGTTTACAATTTACATTAAACGTCTTGGTGGGCAATCAGTCTTCATTGGAGTCCTCTCTCGCGGTGGGCGACGGCTTGGGAGCCTTTTATAAACATCAGTCATCTTGCAGCGAAATGAATGGTGCAGGCTACACGGGATGCCAATGAATGGGAGATTCGAACCCAAGTCGGTTCTGGTACAAGTTGAGATGCTTTATTTAGTCGGATTCAAATGAAATGCATTTCGAAAGCTAATTCTCCTGGACGAAAATTACCAGTGAATGCTGGCTGACTGACTTCACCATCTTCCGCTGTCTCTTGTGTCTCCAGGTGTGGTTCCAGAACCGTCGGATGAAGCACAAGCGGCAGCAGATGACCGCCTGGCCGCTCGACCCGCGCTTCGCCGACCCGACGCTGGCCGCGCTACTGCTGCAGGCGGCCGTGGCCTCGGGCGGTTACGGGCCGTACGGCGCCGCGCCGCCGCCGCCGCCCCACCACCACCACCCCACCCACCACGGTCACCCGGGGGGCCCGCCGGCGGCCGTGCTGCCGCACCTGGCCGGCTACTACGGCCCGCTGGCCGCCGCCAAGGGCCGCTTCTCGCCGTACCCGGCGCTGCCACTGCGGCCGCAGCCCAGCCTGGCCTCCGGCTTCCTGCTGCCGCCGCCGCCGCAGCCGCCGCTGCTGGGGTCGGCCGGGCGCGGCTCCCTCTCACCTCCGCTGGTGGCCTCCTCGGCGGCGGCGGGGGCGGTGACCAGCAGCTCACCAGAACACAGCACATTCTTCCGACCATTCGAGACCTCAGTACACAAGGACGGCTTCGAGAGCGGCGAGTAGTGATTCGGAATGTAGAGCGAGAGCCGAATAGTAATGCGAGTTTTTGTCTTGAGATGAACAGGTGTGTACATACGTTGTTCGTGTGAGGTACTCAGAAATGTAAACTGTTTTGGGTGGAGATGTGCTGGAAGACAACAAGGTAATGGTTTTGACTAGCTTGAATCTCCAGGAAATGACTGATGGGTTTGCAAATAAGACTGAAGCGATGTTGCAGCTATATCTGTGATTTAGTGCATGCGTGATAGATATTGAGCTATTGTTAGAGATCTTCAAAGTTGTGTTCATAGAGAGTTGGAGAAATATTGCAAATAAACACACCAAGTGAGTGTTATTCGGGCTGAGCCCTACCTACATCAAATATTTCAAAATGCTAGATAGCACCAGCCTCAATTGAGATAGAAAAATGAAAACCTGCATTTCCGCTCGACAGACACACTCGACATCTGCCTCAATAGCCATATTCTGGCGCTCGCATCGAGCCTAACGCGGTAACAGCGAGACATAACGAGAGGAAAACACGCACATAAAATTGGCGCTGGCGTGCGCCCGTGCCAAACACAGCCGTCTGTGACAATCGGAGCCGAGCTGACAATCTCGTCAGCGCACCGGCCACCGGGGCCGGCTGGTCGCTCTCGGCACCGGTCGCCATTGTCCTGTGAAAGGGATGTCGCCGGCATTAATTTAGTGCCGGGCCGGCCGGCGGGCGGAGACAATGCTGCGCCGGGGCGGGGGCGGGGGCGAGGGTGTGGTGTCCCCTGACCACCTGGGATGTATAGGCAGCTGCCAGAGACGGGTCGGAGAGTAGAGGTCCACGGGGTGGTCCCCAGCGGGACACCGGCCGGCGGACGGCGACGGCCTCATCAGCGGACCGGAGATAGAGGCACAGCGGACCGGAGATATAGACACAGCGAACCGGAGATACAGACACAGCACAGCAGACCGGAGATACAGACACAGCACAGCGGGCCGGAGATAAAGACAGAATGGCAAGCGAATCTATGTACACAGCGGACCGGGGATACAGAGACATCGGTCGGCGCTATAGACACAGCCGACTAGAGACACTGACAGGCAATATCGAAATACATAGACACAGCGGACCACGCATCAAGCTGGCGATATGAAGACAGCGGACGGACTGGGCCAAACTGAGCCACGGCAATGCACACACAGCCCTCATTACTGGTGGATGCAGACTGTGTTTACGGAACTTATGACGATGTCCCCGAAGGATATAAGTTACCGTTTGGTTCTTATAAATAAGATGCCGAGTGCCGAGATTCCTTTCTAACGGGTTTCCCCTCATCAAACAATTTTGCGATTTCCTCCACCCGCCTGTTCAAAAACGCTTGCTACCGACCAGCAGCTATCAAAGACGAAAGCAACGGGGTGACTGGAGTCACAGGATCTCACTTGAGACAGAGCAGTGACGATAAAAGGCAGACGAACATAGTTTTTGCTCCTATCGGGAATGGGAACAGCTGTGGGGGACGTGCGGATGGGAGACACTGCTAAAGGATCCGTACTGTGATAAGTGGAGCGATGTTGACTAATAATTGTAGGTACTAGGTACCTATTTCGAATAATTGTGCAATGCAAATTGTCTTTGTATTAGTCAAATTAACAATATGACACTTGAAGAGCCAAATACCGGTGAAAATCAATGAGGACGTCGATTTGAAATTGTTTTTTTTTAAGTAAAATTGTCCAAACGTAAACGGCTTTAGGCCTTGCACTGGTTGCATGCACAAACTATTTCTTTGCTAGTGCTTGATGTTTAGAAGGTGGCGCCAATAACCAGAAAGAAACTGTCTGGCTCATGAATGCTACTGGTCCCTTTCGAACGAGGCATGGTCATTGACAATTGTCATGCTGCGCCGTCTATCGGTTATAGCTATATGAAGACACGCGCAATCATATCATGACTTATCATTCAGCAATATCCCTCCCCACCAACTCCCCCGGTAGCCGCTCAGTCCAGCCCCTGTCCCACCCACGCGCTGAGATATAGGTCCATCCCAGCTCACTGAGATATAGGTCCGGTCCGACCGACCGGCACATAAACAATCCATGTCGGCAGGCCACCGCGAGGACCCCACACGGGGCGTCGGACCAGGCGACACCCCCGTCACCTCTGCACTGCGCGGACACAGCGCCAGGCCCGGCCGGAGGACATAACGTGTCCGGCTGGCCGGCGGGACATAACGAGCCCGGCCGGCCGAATATAATGTGTCCCGCCCCTGTCCGCGGCACCCCCGGCGCGCGCCGGCGGCCAGAGGGCACGTGCAGTCCGTGCGACGTGACACGTGCCGAGATTTACGTGCGCGCCCACCCAGTAACCGGTATTGTGGAGCGGCGCACGATTCATTAGCTGGCCACGGTCAGTGTGGGCCATGATCTGCCGGAGACAGAGGGAGGAGGGAGAGAGGGGCGGTGGGAGGTGACGACTGGGGTCCATGATTGGCCCGAGAGGGGCATGACAGAAGGAGAGAGAGAAAGGAGTAAGGAAATTGGAAGAAATAGAGAGATAGGTGGGTGGGCCATTGAAGGTGACGTCTCTGGTGTAGACCATGATCAGTAGGGGAGATCGGAATAGATAAAAAGAGAGCCAGGAAAGGAGTGGGAATAAGAAAGAGGACGAACCACGCGAAGGGAGGGAAAGAGAGGAAAGAGAGAGAGAGAGAGAGAGAGAGAGAGAGAGAGAGAGAGAGTAGGGAAAGAAAGGAAATAGAAGAGAGCGAAAGGGTTGCAGCGTGATATTGACTTGTCAACCTCATGATGGCGTGGCATTGACAAGGATGTGGATGCCTGACATCAACAATGTGCAATGTGCATGTATCTCAGCACCCACCATCCCGTGACAGTGAAAAGCGACGGTGACAGGGTAGTGAAGACCGGATGTGAATAACACTGGTCCCCTCCTTCCGTTCTACGTATACCCGGACGTGTCATTCACGTGATTCTGCCTGAGGTGATCGCCAGAACGGCTCAATTGCACCTCCCCTGTTCGTCTCCACAGCCCTGCGCCGCAGTCCGACATTCTGTTTTATGAGACGGTTATGAGCCGCCTGTGTCAACCAGCTCCGAAGACAGATGACCGGCATTGTGTGATCGGTGAGCTGTTACGCACTTGTGTTCTACGAAGAGCAGCACCCACTCAACTCTGTGACGTCATAATAACGACACAGGGTAAGTCACGTGACGCACGCATCCCCGGACGCATTCAATGGGGTTCAAACGTACTGTCAGCGTTCGCGGAATGTTACACCAGCTCCGCGGAGACATTGGACCTGTGACGTCACGGCTGGCCCTTTGACCGGGCCGTTTATTTACACCTCAGACCCTCCCCTGCCATTGACCTGTTCCGGGCCATAACTCGGTGAAATGTGTGGGGCACCGTCTGCGGTCATCGTGAGCGCGTCACAGACACACTGGCACACTGTCATTTTGCCATTCATTCTGGTCATGGGAATACCATCAGGTGACAGAACGTCGGACAAAAATGATGTTGTCAAATATGTTAGGGTTGTGGCTTTTATTTTTGGAGCTGCGAAAGAGGAGATTTAAGTGTCTTCGGTCCATTTTTTGCTCATACAAAATTTATTTTTCTTCTGTTTACATCTGCTTATATCCGCCATTTTTAAGGTCTATGCCTGCCTTTGCCAAGATAATTCAGCCCGGCAGTATGTGATGGACGTGTGTGTAGAGCTGCATTGTGATACCGACCGACCTGACCGGCCATTTCTGCACCGGACCCAAGTGCTTGGCCTGTGTCTGGTGCAGGCACGTCGTCCATGCCGCTGCCGCCGGGCTCTCAGACTCTCGGCATTGTTACACAGACGATGGATGCACTGTAAAACGGCTACCCGCCCCCGCTGTCCTGCTAGATGGGTAGGTATTTATTGGTGGCCGCACCCGGAGTTGCCTCTCCCCCACCCCCAGTTGCACCCCCCCCCCCCTCGCCCTCCAATGACGGAGCTGCACCGCCACCGCCCCGAGACTGCTGAGCTGTAAAGAGGCGCCGGCTAACGATTCAGCACTGGTATCAATTATGCATGGCACCGTCTGTTGCCTGAATGAGGGACATAGGCGACACAATGGGACGGGCTGAACGGGATATCATTCCCTGATCCGTCCCACAGGGAGAAGTGATACTGGCATGATCCCACCCAGCTGTCACAACTAGTTATGTCGAACTACAGGCTCAGAGTGGCCCACTGGCCAGGGTTACAAAAGCATTAGAGCTTATTCCTAAAAAAACTTAATTTCCATTTATTTCACGCAAAACTAAAGGACCTGACGTTACAACATTCTTTTTAAGTGTATGAGTAAAAAGTCTCTGGCAGCTTCAGGCAAGTATCCTGAGTTTATAATTAAACTGGAGTAAATGTTATTAACTAGCATCAAAATGACCTATCGCATGTCCTGACGTGCAATGAACTTCGTAGCGGCCGAACAATGATCTATTGCCTCTTCTTCTCTTGGATCTCTTCTTTCATCTACCTCTCCTTCCTCCCACCTTCTCTCTTTTCCTTCCTCTCTCTCTCTCTCTCTCTCTCTCTCTCTCTCTCTCTCTCTCTCTCTCTCTCTCTCTCTCTCTCTCTCTCTCTCTCTCTCTCTCTCTCTCTCTCTCTCTCTCTCTCTCTCTCTCTCTCTCTCTCTCTCTCTCTCTCTCTCTCTCACCGTGACCTCTTTGGACGCCACGGGCGCGTTACTCCTCTTTCATTCATGACCCCTCCCTCCCTGGACTGAGAGCTCACCTGCTGCCGCTGGCGCGCCAACTCCCGCCAGATTTGGCGCGCGCCCTGATCGCGCCGATTACGACGATTCCGCGCCATTTCTCGGTGTCGGCGATGTCATTATTCTGGCGCGGACGGCGCCATTCTCGGCGCTGCTGCCGCCGCCGGCTCGGCGCTCGCGTCCCCCGGCACCTATTACCGTCAAATTGAATCCGTTATAACACAATTACGCTGAAGCCAGAGAAAATTACCTTGTATCATTCGGGATTATTATTTAATAATTGAATATCAGCGAGAGCCAGCGGCGCGGACTTGGCACTGAATTGTTAATGCTCTGAGAGCCGCTGGGCTGAACAGAAAGCCCGGTTCACAGCAGGTCAGGTGAGAGACAGAGTCCCTGCAGGGCAGAGGAGAAAGAGAGAGAGGATGGGAGGATCATTGTGCTCAGTTCACTGCAGAGCATGGGGTTAGGGATGGGATGGAGTCCCAGCCGGACAGAGGGGGAATAGGATGAGAGGACCGTATCGAGTCTGGTCCACTGCAGGGCAAGGGGAATGGGAGTAGCCATGAGAAATGTGATTTGAAATTGTTGACAAAGGATGCAACTTTAATTTATAATTACAAAGGAAGCACTAATAAAATATCCATCTATTTATTTGAAATATTTTGAACAGTAAAGACACGGTGACGAATCAAAATAGCTTGGAATATCGTTGCTACGAGGAATCATGTATCTTATATGTAGTTGTCGTTCGGCTAAATTAAGACGAGATGTCCCATCGACCATCGTTCCTTGCTCATGTTAGAAGTAATCTAATGGCTCATAAAATCATAAGTCAGATGCTAATTACATACATGCCAGGTTTAATGCACTACCGTCTTATTTTTATGCTTTTCCACTTATGGTTGCCCATAAAACTTTGAACTTTTACACTTTCTTTGCAAGGATGAATGACATTTCAGGACTATGGGCGGAGACTTCCATTTCGCGTCTAGCAAGACGCGTTTAAGCCTTAGTCGCGTCTAGCTGGACGGCTGCGTCTATCTGGCGACAGCTAACTTTAAACGCGTCTAGCTTGGAATTTTCCGTCCAACAGTTAGACGCCAAGTTAGACGCCAACTTGGACGTCTGCTCAGTTAGACGCCTGTTGGACGCCAGTGGAAGTCTCCACATTCTCTCTGGTCATTCTGGCGCGCATTGCCTAAGCCTATTCGTTTCAAATAAACGTGAAAACGAATAGGGTCCCCTTATTCGCTTCATTTCATTCATAGCGAATAACACGGCTATTAGTTAACTTGCACGTATCCCCTTTTGTGATTTTGCTAGACTGCCATTTGGGCGGAATCATTCTAACGCTGGGTAATTCTGGCTGAGAGGGTATTCGGGGGACACAGACACTGATTCGGAGGGCTGCTGGAGCCGCGGGTGTCACAGCCGTAATGGACTATTAGCCGGTGTGACAGGGGAGTTACGAGTGCGGCCGGTCGCGCGCCGTCGCCTGTGGCCGGGGACACGTTTATGGGGCAGGTGAGCGGACGGCGCACGTGCGGCCGGGCCCACCCAGCAGGCCGGACGACCGGACCGGTGAGATACTGGTCGTCAGACGGTGAGATACCGGACGGCAGACGGTGAGATATTGGCTGGGGGGGGGGGCAGTTTGGGTCTCACTCATCACAGTGAGATACCGGTTAGGAAAGGGGGTCTCACTCCTGGTGAGATACTAACCGGGAAGGACGGATGTGGGGCAGGCTGGGTCTCCTGCGGAAGAGAGAGAGAGAGAGAGAGAGAGAGAGAGAGAGAGAGAGAGAGAGAGAGAGAGAGAGAGAGAGAGAGAGAGAGAGAGAGAGAGAGAGAGTGAGAGAGGGGGATATTCCATTGGGGGAGGGGGAGGAGGGGCATCTCACACTCCTCGTCTACGGGTATGAGTGACCTAAAACTGACTCACAAAGAACCTCTCGCGACAAATGATGCATCATTAACTTTGAAGGATTTTTTAAGCATGATAAGAAGTCAGAGTTTCCTGAAAAAAAAACATTGGGTGTTGTTTTCCTCAAACAAAGAGCCAGTTTCAGCTACCACTCGGATAATTGTTTTGCCTTGTGTGCGTTCTGGGAGGAGCCTCTTAAGTTCATCCCGTCACTGACGATCGCTCGCTGTCCATCTGCAGCTCAGTCCGTCTAACCCGCGGCCAATTAAGCGCTCCACACTAACACAGCCATTAGACTGGCAGTCCAGCCCAGCCATCTGTCGCCGCCGCCGCCGCCGCCGCCGCCGCCCCCGCCGCCGCCGCCCGGGGTGAGCTGATCCCGGCGGCCAAATCAGGCCCAACTCCGGTGTGCCAATCATTTAGCGTTGACTGCACCCCCTGCCGCGAGCCGACCAATATCGGATACAATCATGGGGGCACCCTGCTGAGAGCGGTGCCGATATTTACAGCTCTTTTATTGGTTTTACGGGCGCGACACGGGCTGGCGGCCACCCACCGGCTGCACGGCGGCGAGCGGTGGACGGTGGACGGTGGACGGTGGACGGTGGACGGTGGACTGTGGACGGTGGACGGTGGGCAGTGGGCGACAAACACCGGCGGTGGATGCAGCGGACGACAATCAGCAGCAGCTCTGAAATACGATTTAACAGATTTTTAGATCTAGTTGGATGCTGTGGTATGGTATATTGCTGTCTGTCTGGTTATTTTGTTTGGACGGTCGTCCACATTTTTTTCGTCTTTCTGTCTGCCCTTGGTTGTTTGCTTTTTTGAGATCCAATGGATGAAATAATAGAAGCTGACTTTGAAAGAAACTGACTTTGCTTGCAGAAAAATCCAACAAAGCATTGTTAGCAATCGAGTCATGTCATCAACTCTGGCCTGCCTTTCGTACACATGCCATGGGCAACTCATTGTTATTTGATGGCTTGTTCTATGTCGAATTATGGTCACTATACAAGGTCAACGACGCTTGTAGCAACCAGCGCCATCGCCCATCACACCACATCGAATTAGGCCTGGGTGCATTGTGTAAACCGCACCTTATTCTATCCAGCACGCTGTATGGAGGGCGGCACTACCTGTGCTTTGTTCGCTCCGGAGAAAGCGGCGGCGGTTTTAGCACATCAGTGTGAACATGGCGGCCGCTGGGGCGCCGCAATGCCCGCTCTAAGCGCTCTGTGTTTGCTGGGCGGGCGCTGGTCCGGTCCGCTCTGTGGACCGGTCTGTGTTCCGAGGTCCTGGTCGGCAGCCGTCCGACCGGCCATCATTGACGGATTAGTGCGAATTATGATGATATCACGGCCGGGCCGCGTGTAAAGGTGCCGGTACCTGTCGCCCGTGGTCGTGTGTGTGCTCTCTGCAGGCTGGCAGCGCTGTGGCTGTTTGATGAGTGGGCCGGCTGGCGCTGCCGCGGCCCGACCCGCCCAGCTTTCCCAGCTGTTTGAATGGTGCAGGTATGGGGGGAGGCGGCCGCGGCCCGACTGGGGTGTTTGCTGTGTCGATGGTCGGACCGTGGCTGTGTGCCGAGCGCGTATTTACAAATTGCAACCGAGCTCCGCCGTGGGGTAAGGTGGGCAGGGGTTTTCGCACTACGGCTGCGGTTGAACTACCGTCTGTGGTAGAAACTTCAGGACGATGGCGCGTTTCATACGAAATCTGGCGCAATGTTTGTTTGCTTCTGTACTTGTACTGTTATTTGCTGTGAATTCTTGAAGTGGGAGTGTTTCAATAACAATTTATGGATTATTTGAGTTTCTTTATATAAACATAATACTGATATGATCAATTACTTAGTTTGGGAATTGATACACATTTTGTAGAGATTTGTCTGGCAAATGGTGTAACAAACCTCAAGCCTATCATGATCTGAAGCTGTTATAGGTAACATCAAAATTGCTTCAATGTTACCTTGTACCACCCTTGTACCTTGTTGGAAAGACTGGAGCATGGTTCAAGATGATGCGTAAAAATTCAAGATTTGTGCGAAAGCTTGTGACTGAAGAACGAAAACAGTTTGATATGATGGCTCAATCAAACGTGGAAATGGAAGACAAAAGTAGAGTTTCAACATTCCAGCATGTGAGAATAACTTCAGAAATTCATAGTTCTTGTAGTATTGCATTCTTCTTATGTACAGTTAATAGGTTTTGTTAGGGTATTTCAAATTCATTGTGTCAGTTGTGAGTTGAGACATAGATGGATTGCGGAAAGTTTTTTAGAATCATTGTATGGTACCTAGCTAGGTACCTACTTGTTCGGTAAAAAGGTATGTGCTGAATGCCATGAGAAGGTTTTTTATGATTTAATATATGGTCGTTGTTGTACCTACAAAAATGCAAGCTTACTAGCAACTAGTTTCTGAATCAAATCGAAAGTACCTATTTGCCATGAATGTAAATATGTACCTGCAAAGTATGTCAATAAATTTGTGTGATGTTGACCAGAGAGTTTTATCATCTGGGCATTTATGTCGCTTCCTACATTAGGTGTTAAGCATAGTAATTACGGATGAACTTTGTGCCAATATCTTCAATGCACATTGCACAATGTATTAGCATGTCTACAACCCTCACTGATCCTGCTATAGCTATAGGCATTTGGCACCAGCTTGACCAAGGGCATGAACTTCACAGTTGCACAACCTTTTGTTTTGTCATGTACCACCAGTCATTTTTTTTTTGTGCACCAGTCACTTTTTTGTGCACATAGCAGTGCACACAACAATGTGCAGAGGGCCTACACAAAAACAACATGATTAGTGTGCACTATGCACAGCATTGTACCCTGATTATTTGAATATTTTGACCACTCAACAGTCAACAGTCAGGAGATAATTATTTAATATCACATTTATTATACATCACTTGTCAAACAATAGCATGATGACACACATTTTGACAAGCATTCATGGTAGTATTCCAATAAGTTGGACAGTCACCTCCCTGGGCGTCATTTTTCCGGGAAGGTACCTCTGCAGTGTTGTGGTAGGCTAGGTTGAATTGGGTTAAGTTAGGCGAAGTAAGGTGGTTAGGACCAGGTCAGACCGTAAGGCCTGGTCAGGTTGATTTTAATCTTTCATTCTAATTTGACATAGATACCTATTCCCTATGTTTTTGCTCCAGCCTGAATTTCATTAGGTAATGAGTTAATTTTGCTTTGTTTTTATCTGTCTTGTTTTGTGTTTTTGTCCCTTATATTTTGCCCCATAGGCAAGGGCGGATTTTTTCCAGGAAAGGTGGTGGAGCATGATTGGAGGCGCTCAACCAGACGGCATAGGAGGGCACGATTTCTGAACGCGCACTGATGCCTGATTCAAGCCACGCTGTCTTCATGCGGGGCGGCGCGCTACTTAAAAGTCCCTAAAAGAACGGGAAATGATGCCGATAGAACCTTCAATCATTCTGGGCTAACGCTTATGACTTGGAAAAAGTCGCGATCCCAATTCAATCGAAAACCTGTGGGCTCTTGTTCAGCAGGAGGTGTATGAAGAGCCACCCGCCATAAGCACTGCTCAACCGCAGGCACAGGTTTAGACGGCGTTGGTCCGCATCAAAGCCAGTGTGCTGGAGAATTCATTGGCTGAAATGCTCCAGAACGTTCACCACTGTGTTTTTATGAAAGGTGGCTACAAGCTCAGTTAAAAGAAAAAGTACCAGATTGTTTTGCTTTTTAATTACAGCGGGAAGAAAGGTGTCCGGTTAATTTCGTTACACCCCCTGTAATGTTCAAATCCTCCTCCTATAATTGGGACAACACAAGAGCCCGTTGGAGGGAGGCTTGAATAAAAAAATAGTTGCTAAATTCGAAATCAGCTCCAAAAACTAGCCTAGAAACATGTAAAACTCGAAAAAGGAACCGAGGTCATCAAAGGTCATTGAGCTGACCTGACCTTCAGGTGACCTTGACACCCACCCTAATGCATGGGACCAGCATCATATCACATGTTTCAACGCTTGAAACCACGTGAAGACTGCAACCGCGCGGCTAATGCGATCCGACATACGCCGAATCGCGATTCGGGCCAAACATGGTCTCGAGAAATAGGTCACAGGTCAAAGGTCATTTAGGTCAGGGTCATGAAATTTTCAGGGTAGGTGTAAAATTGATAAAATCGGGGGCATTGAAATTTTCGTCGCGATCGGACGGTTTTTACACGAGTTACTCACGAAAAACCGATAAAGCGCACCCAAAAAGGCAGAAATATGCACATGCGATATCCTATACTGCAAAAAAAGTGCATCATTTTTTAACGTCGCCGACAAATTGTAATTACCCTAAGCTCAGGCAGATGTATGGTAGAAAATGCCCCAAGTGAAATACACTACGGCGGAAATAAAATACCCTACGGCGGAGCTCGGTTGCAATTTGTAAATACGCGTGCCGAGCATTATCAACATGGAGCGGCGAAGTTGCAGCCGGCAGGCTCGGGCTGATGTCTCGGCAGCGAAGTTGCCGAGACATCAGCCAGATTGTGTCTCGGACTACACTGTGCATAACTCCGTCATTCAAGCTAGGCTAGAGACATTTGGGTGTGCTCTTCCTAACCATATACGCTTGCAACTAATATTCCCCTTACCGTCTTTGCATGGTGTCACTAAAATAATAACAAAATAAATGCTTACAAATTACTGGCATAGCATCGTGTTACCTTATTGACTTCTTGGTCACTTTTACGATGAAAAGACTCTCTTGCAAGCTGCAACAATCTATATTGCAAGGGACATAAATATAACACCACAGCTGTCATACAGTACACGAGCGTTCACGACATCCAGCTAAAACCATTGACCAGTGTTGCCCAATATGGGCCCCGTGGATCGCGACACATTTACATCAGGGGTCACTCACGCTACTGGTAGTGGAGTTCTAATGTAGCGACCTTCTGCACTGTGCCCAATCGTATTGCAAGGATTAGTCACTCTCTGTCTACACACAGCAAACAACGAATGGTCAGAAAACGAATAGCAATGGGCCATACAGATAGCAAGAGCAAAAATTGTCACAGAGAAATTAAAAAAGATCATTTTCCAAAGTTTCTTTTTTATCCCCCACAGACTATATACTTTTGTTTTTAGGTCCTTGAGTAGGTATACTGGTCACTGGTGGATCCAGAAACACTATGTAGAGCAGTCCGATAACTAACTCATTGTTGTTTGGGTAGCGCCTCAACATTCGAATTTCTCACTTGCTAAATAGCCACATTCATACAAATTACAAATATCAAAGCATAAAACGAATAAGTTACACTTGTG
Source organism: Amphibalanus amphitrite (assembly GCF_019059575.1). Lineage (NCBI taxonomy): Eukaryota > Metazoa > Arthropoda > Thecostraca > Balanomorpha > Balanidae > Amphibalanus > Amphibalanus amphitrite. The sequence continues at coordinate 285,623 of NW_024881990.1, forward strand.
TCAAGGTATTGAAGTTCACCAAACCGTATTCAGGAAGAGATAAATAGGTAGAGAGAAAATAAATAGACATCATTCGCTCACCACTTTCTCGTCAGCATAACTGTGGTTTCACCTGCGAAATAATAGCGCGAACATCGGATATTTACAGAGCACACGAATATTTTACCGACAGCTGCAAGGTTGCACGGTGAAGGACTTTGGGCCCGGGCGAATAGGAACCGCTTCAGTACTAGCAGCCCAGCAGTTCAGCAGCCCGCTGCTGTAGTACCAATAACAGTACAGGACGCAGCTTCCGGGGACTGCTGCTTCTGCAAATCACTGTTCCCTACCCGCGCTCGCAGAAATGGTAGGGCCCCGTACGCTCTTTGGCCGCTTCAGAGACCCCACCCCAGGAGACCCCAGCCCACACTGACTACAGCACGACAATAGGGTTCACTATCCTCTCAAGCAGTAGCACCAGAGCATCAGCCAGCGACATCGCAACTCTGTTCACCTAAACACGATAGTGTATCGTCCGCACACACAGCCAACGAAAAAGCTGCCTAAGAGTAAACTAGCGCTCTCCGGGAGGTGGTGAGTCCGATTTGAATGGTCGGAAGAAGGTGCTGGGGTCAGGTGAGCTAGTCGTTACCGCCGCCGCCGAGGAGGCCACCAGCGGAGGTGAGAGGGAGCCACGCCCGGCCGACCCCAGCAGCGGCGGCTGCGGCGGCGGCGGCAGCAGGAAGCCGGAGGCCAGGCTGGGCTGCGGCCGCAGCGGCAGTGCCGGGTACGGCGAGAAGCGGCCCTTGGCGGCGGCCAGCGGGCCGTAGTAGCCGGCCAGGTGCGGCAGCACGGCCGCCGGCGGGCCCCCCGGGTGGCTGTGGTGGGCGGGGTGGTGGTGGGGAGGCGGCGGCGGCGCGGCGCCGTACGGCCCGTAGCCGCCCGAGGCCACGGCTGCCTGGAGCAGCAGGGCGGCCAGCGTCGGGTCGGCGAAGCGCGGGTCGAGCGGCCAGGAGGTCATCTGCTGCCGCTTGTGCTTCATCCGACGGTTCTGGAACCATACCTGGAGACGGGCATAGAGGAGGGCTGTGAAGAGGGTTTGCCAGGATTTACCCACTGCCGAGTCTCGAATGAATCCGGAAATGTGTACCCACTGCTGTCAGACTTTGTAAGGTACTAGTATTTGACCTGGCCTCGATCAAAGAATGAACAACGCTTATCGAGAGCTCCTTATGAGTGCATATCATTTATATCAGCTTAGTGTTATTGCGTGCTTGTTATCGCTAGAATGTGCAATGTGCATTTCAGTAAGCTTCAAAAGTTCCTTACCTTGATGGTTCCCTCTGCGAGTCCCAGCTCGGTGGCCAGCTCGTTCCTCTTGGGTCGGCTGACGTAGTTGTCCTTGAGGAACTCGGCCTCGAGCCGTTTGATCTGGTCGGGCCTGAAGGCGGTGCGGTAGCGCCGGATGCCCGGGTCGGGGGTACCGCCGGTGGTGAGGTCACCAGAGGTCAGTTTGGTGCCGGAGGAGGGCGGCGGGGTCGAGCGGTGCTGGGGGCGCTCCTCAGGCAGCTGGTCGGTGCTGTCACACGAGGCCGTCTTGCTGTCCTCTGCAACAGGAGGCAAGAAGTACAGTGACCGCCATATCATTGAGAGGCTGCTAACTCGGGGTAGCACACTTGGCAGATCGTCAGATCTGGAAGGTCACGCAAGCAGGATACAAAACCGATTGCAACAAAGCAAGGTCACTGCAGCAGGCAGGAGGGCCACCACTCACCAGCCCAGTCGTTACGTTACACACGTTACGGCGGTATCGCTTCACTGTGTCGTTAGTGTGCAGTAATCGGCCGTAACGGTGACATTAGCCACCCATTATGGGGCCGCCACGCCCCGTAACCTACACCGGGTGGCGCACATCAAACGACTGTTAACGCCGCCGCAAGGACAGACGATGGCGGCGGTGGCAGTCAGCCGCCGCGGATCTGAGCTGCGATCTCTGATCAGCTGACTGCAGCGCAGCTCGAGTATCTCGAGAGAGAACACAGAGAGGATTATATTTAAAGGGTGCTGTGCTTGTGTATCAAATAATCTTGTCGAAGCAATCGCAAGCGTTAGAACAAAGCATGCAAAGTACTTAACAAAACATTTTTAATAAGGGCACGTGGTCATCCCAGTTAGCATTTATAACTGCAAATAAACGTAGCCACAAAGCACAAAGAAGGATCTAACGCTAATCAAAGCAAAAAGGGTTCCCAGGTGGTCTTAAGCTTTCTTACTTTATGAGTTACTTAGCGGAAGAAACTGAAAGGGGTTTTGCCCCCCCCCCCCCAGAAACCAGCTAACATCAAGGGCTGCAGAAGGTCAAAATGATTATAACCGAAACTCTACGCAATTTCGAGCTACATTCAGCAAAGATCTTTCGTAAATCGTTACTCTAGAATCGTCATAAAATCGTAAATTGTAAATCGTTAGTTGTTAAATTAAGCTACAAAATAAAATTACATACATCAATTGCCCCAGGGCAATTACAAAGGCATTTGCTGTATTGCAATTGCTGTAGGTATCTATTTTTAGCTTAATAACGATTTAGCGACTAACGATTAACGATTTTATGAGAATTCCAGAGTAACGATTTACGAAAGGTCTTTGCTGTAATTCCATTCTCAGCCTAAGTTAATTAATTTCAAGCTCATAATTAGATAGGTACATCGTGTAATACGTTCACCAGTGCTCAAGTGAAGCTTATCAATTTATTTGATTCCTCAATATTCCTGCAAAGTTACAGTACCTATCGGAATGAAATGGACAGTCTCATGAGATGCCTGGACATTAGTGGATAGTCTTTTTCACTTGATGAAAACGATGCAGTGTATCACAAGCCTAATTTTGCAATATAATCCAAGCATATACAAACAGTTTGCTCTAAACTTTTCACTATGAACATTGAACAGCTAAAAACTTGCAGACCATTAAGTTTAAAATAAGGTAGCTTTATGCCTGTTAGATGACCTTGACCTCAATACACGACTCTGAGAACGCTGGTTCAAGTTCAAACTCAAATTGATCGTCTAAAATCACTGCAGACTGGAGTCACACGATTCAATTTCACTGCAATAAGTTTCGTTGAGTTTAGATCTCTGACAGTGATCTCTGATTTACTGCTCATAGAAATACGCAGGCTCATTTTTAGCATTTCTGAATCCCACCAACCATGACAGTCCGTTAGCAAGGGGCACACTGCTAGGATGACTAAAATGCCGTGAATTATGTATCGAAATCTTCTGCGACTTATATCTAGTAAAACTGGCCTGGGTCACCGCGCTGCTGGCCAGATATGAACTGTGTCTGGTCACTGCCCGAGGCTAACTCTCTGGTGTGCTACTTACACAACGTAATTTATCTCAAGCTTCCCGATGGGCTGAGACGGTGCCACAGGACACTCAATGTCAAGACATGACCCCTCAGAACCGTACCCAAACTGACATTTCAGAACAACCAGCGGCCACGGCCCGGGCCGGCCGACTGACCCGCGTTGACCCCACGGCCCTCCACACTGCCCCGGGGCAGCTCTCCAGGCACTGAGTGAGTCCCGACAGTGGTCACGGCTGGGTCTGTAAGGCCAGAAGGCCGGGGCCGGGGCCGGTGTCTCACCTGAGCTGGCGGCCGCTTTGGGCGGCGAGCCGCTGCTGTCGGCGCTGACGGGCGGCGGGCTGGCGGCCGGCTCCCTAAGCTCCCCGTAGGCCTTCAGCAGGTCCAGAGAGTAGGCCGGCCCCGGGAAGAAGGGAGGCGGCGGCGGCGGCTCGGCGGCGGCCGGCGACGGCTGACGGCTGCTCATGACGACCGGCGGCTGACCCGGCGACCGCACACGGAGCGCTGCCGGACCCACATTGAAGATGGCCCGCGCGCCGGCCGCGCCACGGACCGCCCTCCGGTTAGTATCCAATTACTGGGCGGCCGCTGATTGGTCGGTCGGCCGGCGCCGCCGCCTCCCATTGGCTGCCGCCGCCGCCGCCGAGTTATTGGCCCGGCCTGAGCGCTGATTGAGTAATTGGCTGCCATTAAGCACAGGAATCATCCGCACTTAGCGTAAATGGTACACAGCGCCGCGGATGGTCGGCGGATGGAGATTACAGCGCGTCTAATGAGATGCAGCGCAGGCTCCCGGGAGAGAGGGGAGGGGAGGGGGCAGCTGCCGCCGAGGGCAGAGGCCGGAGGAGGCTGTTGGCAGAGGCCGGAGGAGGCTGTTGGCAGAGCTCGGTGCCAGTGAGTAATGCGGCTCTCGGCTCTGCCGCAGACCGACCGAATGGCGCAATCAGACGCAGGAAGCCGTGATGGCGGCAGCTGGGCCGACAGCCCGAAATGAAACGCCGCAGAAAATTAACGCCGAACGGGGGAGTACTAAAACCGAGCCAAACGGGTGCGGGTGAGACGAAACGGGCAATATATTCAGGAGACGTGCAAAAGGCTGAGCACAGGTAGACTTCAAGTGCGCAACTATGTCTCCCATATACAGCATTGGACTAGATCGCGCTTGATTCTCTAATCAAGTAAGGAAAATCATCGAATTATATTATTGAAATGCATCCACCATGCGATCTAATCAATAGCTCAATTAAAATAAATAAATAAAATTCTGCTTCAAATTACGTTCTATGGAAATGTACGGGCTAGTTCATATAGACCACGTTTCCATGGGCACACTGATCCGGATCAGTAAAAATGGATTAGCTAATCCAGTATAGTTAGACATTATATGAAAATGAAAGTAAGGGATTAACTGATTATATAAGCCTAATCCACTTTGAATTATATCCTGTAACGAATAGTTCGAGAAATATAATACGATTTAAGTTTGCTGATCCGGATCAGTGATGCCCATGGAAACGGGGTCATAATCATTCATCCCCCCTTGACGAAACTTTATTTTGTGGCAGCTGCCCCACGCACGACTGTATAGTATACATGAGTGCACGCTACAATATCGCCTACCGGTCGGTGTTATTTTCACTAGCGCTGCCATCATCAACGACAGTGATAGTGACAGTTTTAAGGCGGTGTCAGACCCCGCCAGCCATTCTCCCCCGGACACCCCTGTGATGACAGTGACCGTGACAGTGACAGTGGCAATGACATACCCCTCGTCACCCTCGCTCGGGTCCGCCGCCGCCCTGACCTTGTTGTTCCAGCGTCCCCGTCCGGCGCCTATGGTTTATGGGTGCACCATCCGACCTCCCCAGCCCAGTTTAGTGTTCTGTGCGACCGTGGCCGTGGCCATGGCGGTGTCACGATCCCCAGTTTACGGTACTCCCCCTCCCCCCGCCCTCCGCGCCAATCCAGATATCCCGTCCCCACGCAATGGGACTCCCAATTAGATGGGGGATAGGCCACTGGGGCAGCGAGGCAGTGGTAGGGACGTCGGCAACGGTGACGGCGACGGTGACAGTGACGAGGATGGTAGCGTTTGGTGAAGCAGTTGCTGGGCAAGGAAGGTGGTAACATCTAACTAGGAAGATGGGAGGATGCCAGTGAACTCGGTCGATGACGGAGAGCGCTGTGAATGAACTTAATAACTCCGTCTATGAAGCATGGTGAATAGCGAACATACGTTGCAAAGGTCTATGCTTGAGGGTGGTCAAAAGTAAACAAGTGGTCCCCATTGACATTTAGACTCTTATGAAGACGGTCAGTCATCAGTTGTAATGCCATTGGTCATTACGGTCGGTCACTGCGAGTTAGTCCGCAAACGGTCACTATCAGTACAGTGACCGCTCGTCCCAGCCCGCAACAGCTTTATTGGTCCCACCGTATCACAGCTAAGTATAGGAGAAAGCGTGGGATAAAGATGGCATCGCCTCGTTTCCGGCTCAGCTGAGAGCTAAATCAGTGATCCATGAATGGAACAGTGATAACATCTGTTCTAAGAACGGTGTCGAGGCGAAGCAGTGGTCCAATGACATCGTACATCTGTGTGACGATAGGAGCATGTTAAAAGGCCGTATCGAAGTGCATCTCATCGTATCACACGCATTGTTTATTATTCATCACACAATTTGTTTATCATGTCTAGAGAAATAGGCCATCGAGCGACTCTTAAAACGCATAGAAATAACACGTTTTTGATCCTGTTTCGAACAAATGATAGCGTGTACTAAAGGACGTGCACTAAAGGACATGATTTGGAGTTTGCTAATGTAGGTAATAATTGAATGAAGACTTTACTCCACAAGAAATCGTTCGGGTCGGAGCTTTCACGTGTAGCAGCACCCAATTCGAAAATTCGTTGCAGCTCATTTGCATATCCAACATGTGTACAAATGCAACAGTATCACCGTTTATCTAATGTGTTTACTATATTATTCATCTGCAATATCTTAGTAATAACTAGCGAATTTCATATCTTTTTTTAAGCGACTCAATTGCCCGATTTCTGAGTCAGGCTCAAATATAACCAATGTATCAGAATGCAGTCAATCTGCGAGATAAATGCTCCGGATCTGTAAGCATCCCATAAGCAAGCATTTATACGTCCGCTGTTATTCGGCGAGCGAAGCTAAAGCTGTATCAGTATGCTGACTAGCTCAGCAGAACTGCAGCTCGAGTCTGTCATACCATATTTCTGCCGTCGTATGATGGGGCCTGAAAATTAAATCGCCGTCTCTCAGCTCCATCAACTCGGCAGCGCCCTCGCCAGCCGAGCTCGAGTTATGAAGCCGCCCGCTCTCAGACGCTAATCTCATAAAATTATTGCCGAATTATTCGTCCAATTTAGCGATCCCATCTGTGCCGGCCGTGTGTTCATCTATTTTATCTGAAGGGTCGACATAAATAGTTGAGTTGGGTATGTTTTTGTCGAGAGCTGCCGTCGTGGGGGCGCTGACGAATGACGAGGGCGGGACAGGGGCGGGGGAGGAGGACGGACAGGAAGGTTTGAAGGAGCGAAGGTTTGCGCTTTCTTGTTTTGTTGCACTGCACCATCAATAAGGCCGCTGAGCAGTGGTCTGACTGGTCAGCATGGTGTGAATGTGAAGGCCGATAGGCTTTGGTCTTACTTGAGAAATAACAATATCAAAAATGTAACCTGGCAACTTCACAGCATTGTATAAATGTATTGTATATGGCCATTACAATGGTAGGGTAAGGTGCCTAATTAGCGACCCCCTTAATTTGAACCGTCATTGCGCACGCTCTGTGGGTGCCACTGTGTTACTGGCTTGATTTTCGAAGAGATCGTTCATTTTTCTTTTAAAATATAGTCATTTTCTGCCCCAATATTCACCAACTTATTTGTAGTGAGCATTTCGGCAAACCATTGCAAAAAACGCTAATAGGGAACTCTTCCCGATTAGCGACCGGGGAGGGTCGCTAATAAGTCTATGGGTTTCCCCATATTAAAAATGGCAAAAAAAATGCGACGCCTGAAAAGATGAAATATGACCTAAAAAAGGTAATCTATACGCAAAGCACTCAATCACTCGAACAGGAACGTTTATCCAACACATTTACGTAAGTAAAAACTGATCACGTGATGCACCGAAGGCGAAAAGAAGGCGGAAACCTAAATTTTGCGGGCTATCTCGTATGATATTCGAGGTCCGCGCTGAATTCGGCACCTCTGCAGTCGGTGACAACATTTGACATCCTCTGCCACACATTGCAAGCTTCAGCAACACCTCATTTTCATTTCTCACTTTTCCCCTTTCTTTCCCTTCTTGAGCTATTTGCGACCATGTCAGGCGCAAATAGGAAATATGAGTTGCGACACATTTTTAACCGCCATGCTGTGCACAGTTGAGCGATTCACTATGGGAAAACGGCAATCAATTAAAAAAGGAATGTCGATTCAGAATAAAAAAGGTGCATCATCCTAATGTGCATCGCTTTTCATCAGAGAGGGCCCAAACACACACGTTTTGGATAAGAAAGTCGTCATTTTTATTTAAACTCACCTGAAACGTCCCACTAGAAACATCGACGACCGGAAAATAATTAAATTTGATAACCAAAGTATGGCTGACCCTTTGACGATGTTTTTACCCCGTTTTCTCCCGCCAGTTTTCCTGTAGGGAGGTAGGTCGCAAATCGGAAAGGGTCGCTAATTAGGCACCTTACCCTAAACCCTCTCCATCATCGCTGATCGCGAATCCCGTGTCTACCGATATCACTCCGTCTGTGGGTTCATACATTTCTTTCATGGCAGTCTTTCGTTCCCTCACCCGTAATCCGTGCCGTTTTTGCCGTCGGTCGTTCGGTCGTCGTTTCCGCACTCGGAGGAGCCCAGGACGGTCATAAACGGCGTCGGACGCGTCGGGACCGACGCAGGGCGGCACAGGGCGCCGGCGGATGTTGTGTCTCTGTCCGCCGGCGGCCGGAGCGGCCACTTACCGGGTCGCGACCCGTTTTAGCGCCGCGCGGAGAACAGCCGACCCCGTGGGTACGCTAAGGGAGCACTGAGGCGGGACGTCGGTCTTTGAGGAATATCACTACGTCTTCAGAGGTGTTCACCTGAGGTGAGTAGGTGGTCGGGTGGTGGATAGTTCCGGCTAGAGAAGGGTCTGGTAAGTGGGGTAGTCAGTGGTGATTGAATGGACATCCGGTCTGTCCAGCTGACCCTCCCTCGGCCTAGAACGTCGTGAAGGATTGGGAAGAATTCGCTAATTTTAAGGTATCGTATGAAACGTTTACTGAAGCGTTTAGAAGTTATATTGATGAAGTGCGCACTCGTTCAGCACTTTCTATAACGGTGCCGATTTTGGCATGGTTGATCCAAGATGAGTTTCTTTGGTAGGCTGAAAAAGTCCTATGTCTATGTATATCTTTAGTATTAAACACTCTCGCTTATTGCTAGAGTGACTTATTTTGTCGGGTAGGAGTGACATCAAGACTACTTAAAAAGAATTTAATGTTTAAACATCGATGGAATGACTTTCTGATTATTTTGGTTGCTTCAAAAGTGATCCTCTTGTAATCAGAATAGTGATGCCTCACCTCATAAAATCCCCACTAAGCTGTTTCATCACCAAATAACTGTCACCGATCAGCAAAAAATATAGTTGATTTGATATCAGCTCAAGGTTTGTTGATGGATGCGTCGTTTTTCTGTCGCCGCGTTACGAGAGAAATGAACGGCACGCCATCGACAGCGCTCGATCTGCGTCAGTGTGTGACCGGTCGCCGGCGGACCTACGGTTTTTGTCCGTACTTTGCCGGCCGATGGGTCGATTCCCGGCCTGGGTAAACAAACACGACCGGCTGGAGAGGGGCCAGACGGACCCATCCGAGTGTGACCGTCACCGCTCGGTGCCCGGTGATCGGTACGGCCGGGGCTGAGTAGAGCTATGTGGTGCAGCTCACCGGGCGGCCAGGTAGATGTAGAGCGGCTCTTGCTCGGTGGCCAGTGTGCCCCCGGCGCTGCTAGCATAGCATCGCAGATGACCGGGCCGGGTAGTGATAAGACGGCTTCAATCATAATCGAATTGCGAATTCGATAATTCGCTCACTCAAACAAGCATGTACCTAAATCATATCTCCTTTGGGTGACTCTCCGTGGAGACGCAACTCAGTTTTAGTTGCTCGCAGGTAATTCATGGGCAGCACCAATTTGTACCGTCCTTTACGGAGCACTGAACGGAGTCAGCCCAGCGGGGGACGGCGGAGAACAAACACGGCAATAATGGCGCGCCGGGCGGCGGCCGCGGCGATATACCGGCGCGCCACCTGCGCCGTGTTCGCGCCGGTGCGCCGCTATCGCCGCCGCCATCGCCGCGCCCTCCGTAATGATTCTGTTTATGCGCAGTCAGACGGCGTTTTAGATGGCGATAGAACCATCATTGTTACGGATCTTGCTTTTTGGCAAACAAAGCTGGTGGCCCGGCCCGGGGCAGGGTACTCAGCACTCAGTAGGCTCTGTTTTCCTATAGACACCATCAGGATCAGACCAGCCGGAGTCAGACCTCTCAGTCGGCTGATACCATTCCAGCAATGTTTCAATGGACTTTTCTTTCAATAATTCAGGTAAGTTTTGCCTTTGAAGGTAGCATCATAGTGTAATAAATAACGCTGCGATAGTGTGCCATAGTGTTATACCATAGTGTTATTTATTACCTTATGGTAGTATTCTTCCACTACCTTGGGAAAAAAACTGTCTGAAAAAATGCAACATTTTATATAATAGTGTTCGAAGACAGTCTGCCAAGCTTGGTGCCCATCTTCTCATCCCAACATTTGACTACAGACCGAGCAGCATTTGTCGGTGCTGACTGTGCAGTGGCCTCCTCTGAACTCAGCATCCAAATAAGAACAAAACAGTAGCTATCAGAAGAGCCCAAGGCGGTGCCGCCTGCCGATGCTCCTCTCGTCCAGCAGAGCTCAGTACCACCGGTGGTATGACGTTCAGCGGTGTTCAGAGCCACTCAGCAGCAGCGACGGCCACATTCCGTGGTTTACTACCGTTCGGAATGGCATCTGGCTATAATCGAGTTAAATCTCTGCTGTCGGCAGCTGCGTGTGTGCCCAGAGGAGGCTGCGGCCGGGCGGCCGGGCAGAGGAGGCCGGGCGGCTCGGTATGCCCGACGTGCCATACCGAGCCGCCCGGAATGACCGTTCTGTGCGCGGCGCGGCCGCACAGAGGCCCTATTGTCGGCCAGACGGGAGCGGTCGATCGGCCGACACCGCGCCCGGCCGGCCTGAGGCGCCGACTGGGAGCGGCGGCACTCGGATGTAGGGAGAGGAGCGGTCCGAGGACCGGAATTTATACCACGGAATGTTCGAGCGCAGTGGTCACCAGAAAAAAAGACGAGAGATAGAGGGGCGTTCAGAAGCTAACAGAGCGTGCGTTGAGGTTTGGGTTCAGTAATTAGTCGTAACAATCCGATGGTATGGCTCGGGATGTCCAGCACTGTTTTTGGGGAGGAATTAGGAGCGTATAAGGCTTCTATTCATCGGTGCTATTGCTCACAAATTGGAATTTGGATGGAGGAGTAGCCGAGTTGGGAGGGACGGCCTGGAACATGGCCTGGAAGACACAGCATCTTCAGTCACAGCCCAGAAGCTGCGCTCGGTTATGGCAAAAAACAGTCTAGGGTGCATTCTAATTTAGAAGTTCCAGCATCTTTTGGTGAGCTCGAGGCAGGGAGACTTTTCCACTGCGCTAAATTCCAAACATCTTTTGGGAAGTTAACCCTCGCCCGTAAACGGCGATCTGCCACCTTCGCCCATGCAGGGGGGGGGGGGGGTTGGTGCGACCCCCCCCCCTTGGCGTTTGAAAACGGAGCGTCGTAGAGCTTAGCGGAAAAGAGCAACGGATTGCTCTCGCCGAGATCTCGCGATTGGTGGTATATTTTTTGGTCCTAGGTCAACATTTGACCTACTTTTGACCGGTCAAAGGTCAAATTTTCGGAAAAATAGACTTTTTCAACTTTCCGCGGCGATTGCGGCAAAACGGTGGGAGATATCGACTTGAAACCTTCACTATCGTGTTCCTTGATCAATTCTCTATCGTTTGGTATGTATTTCGTTTCCCTAGCTCTAAAAATGGCGCGTTGGGAGCGCCGGAAGTCGGCAAGGTCACAGTCGGCGGCAGAAATTCGAAAAATCAAAATTTAAATTTTTGAAATCTGATTGTATTTTTGGATTTGGGAGGTCCATTTGCTCCCTATAGAAGCTAATATTGCTGCATATTCCCATTGAGGTGACAAGAATTAGCAAAATAGTGGTTCGGGCGCTTTTCAAAAATAGTACCGGACGCTGTTCCTCTTGTGACGTCATAGCTCCGTGACCTGACCTGACCCGGTCATGTTTCTTATACCATATGATAGCCAATACTTGCCCCAACATGCATGGGAAGTTTCATCACGATCCATCAACCGATGTCCGTACCACCGGCAGGAAACCTCGGGCGTTGACACTCAGTTTGTGAAAATCCGGCCGGAGGCTGTTCCCTTTGTGACGTCATAACTCCGTGACCTGACATGACCCGGTCAAATTTTTTTTTATCAAAAGATGCGCAAGGTTTGCCCCATTAGGTACCCAAAATTTGGCGGCGCTGCGCGCCGCCGTTTTTGCACTATTTCCGAAAAGCCTCAGGGGGGGTTGCACCAACCCCCCCTACATGGGCGAGGGTTAAATTATATTATGCTGATGATGGCTTATCCATCGAATTAGTTATCCTCATGACAAGTACTTACATGTGCGCGAGCCTGACGCATGCTACAGGCACACAAGTGAGCTAATAAGACAATGGCAAAGCTGTGTTAGTGCCATTAGGGCTGGCTTCCTGTCGTGTCCACTAACGGTAAATCAAATAAATAATGCTAGGAGAAGGCACTGTCCTATTACACTGTATAAACAGACCCCCTTCTGTTACAGAGTACAGCATCTTATGCTGTCAACTCGACCTTCGTGACCCAATTAAACTCGTGACAGCAGCATAATCCAGCAATCATCGCTGTGAACATGATTCTCTACCAATCATCCTGCAAATGAGATGTCAATTCCATCGTTCATGGTCCGTGTCACAGCGGCATAGCCAGCAGCCAGGCTGCCAACCAGAAGTCAGGAGCCGCTCATGGACTGTGCACTGGAGGCCAACAATAACACGACGACCACACCAGAGCAGCAGGGCTGGGATGCCGAGCCTGTTCTGTGCTAAATGGACCAGGCGGAAACTGCACCGGAGCGACATTCATTCAGTGCATGGTAAATAAACACATAATTAGGTGCACTCTCAGAGAGGAAGCATGTATTTATGACTTCTGATTTATGTGGCTCACTCAAGCATTACGGTGCACCGTAATGCTTAAAGACGTTCACATGTGAACGTCTTCAGCGCTTGGGCTATGGACTTGACTAAGGTTTCCCAGGCATTGCAGCCCTGAAATAATTTAGACATGTTTATGGAACTCCTACAGTACCTACTCACTAGCCAGTACCCGTAACCTGTTACGACGAGTGACGACAAAGTAGGTGGAAAGTTTAATTAAAGCTTCATAATTATAATCCCACACACTTTTGTTGATCATAATGCTTTCTTTTCTGTCAGCTGTCCTATGACACTTCAGTGTGCTGATGCAGTATTCCCCGTTTCTTGCAAACAGTACCGTTAATCTGAAAAATGGTTAATGAGTATCCTGACCTGTCACCGTTCCAGCAGAGCCTAACTATGATTGTTACTCGGATATTTCACATAGCTAGCTAGCTTAGCGCAGCCTCTCTGGCGCCCGTCCGCTATACATACCAACCTCCCCCTGATCAAAACTTAGTCTCTATCTTCCAATCAATGACGCCACCGACACCAAGTCGGGTGGCCGTGCTGGTCCTTTCTGGTGAGGGCTTTTAGTCCATCAGCGTGCCAGCGATCGATCGATATAACTTATGACAGGGTCTCAGGCCACCCTGTCTTCCGGCGTGCGTGCGTGGACCGGGCGGGAGCGGGGGTGGGTGGATCGTCTGTGCCCTCTCAGACCGGACTGGCCACCCAGCGACCGTGCCCGATCGGGCGGACACACTGCCAGGCTGACGCGTGTCGTATGCGAAGGAGATCGGCGATCAAGGGAGACATGACGCGTCATCAACAACGGGCGAGCCCTCGCTGCTACAGCGAACAGTCAACATCTCGCAGGAAGCCAATGCGTCACCAGCAGTTTGTCAGTTTGGTGTTCAATCACACCGTGTTTCTAGGTAGCTAATGATTCGATCTGCCATAATCGACCTTATACTCTTGTTCTTGCCATTTCCTAAGCATGGGGCATGCCTGAGTAATCCCTGATACTAAATCAAAACTATAGACGGTCGGCCATCCTGCACATATGTTTATCCAAATCGTCACCCAGTCCAGTTCGGATATGTGTCGGAGGACCGGCCGGGCCAGCAGCCACAGCCACTCACGGAGCAGAGGAAACAAACAGCCGTCTACAGACGATTAGCGTGCGGCTATCAATCTGCCCACACTTTACCAGAATATTACTAATGTCGCTATTAATTATGTTAATGTGACGGGCGTGGTATGGTGGTATAGAGACGACAGCCGTGGGTCCCTATGCCGACAGATCTTTGTGTCACAGAGCACGGAGATCTCAGAGAGTTCCCAGGTCACTGGAGCGCATAAGTCGCAGGTCAATAGGTTTGAGGTCATCGGCTACGTGGGATTAGTCACGCTGTATGTCTCATAAATTCCAATTATGTTCCGATTCTTGCTGGGAATTGAGATAAATTATTTCAGTTTACGTTTGTTTTACTGACTTCCGTGGGAAAGGTTGAAAGGAGGTGCTACCTCTGAGAGATGATTGGGCTAGAATGATGCATTTCGCCACCATATGCACAAGCCAGCATAAAGTAAAACAATAGGCCCGAAATCATGCGTCAATTTCCTCACATTTTGGTATCTTCCGTAACCCGAAAACACGCACAGCTTTTCATCGAATCCCACGACATCCGTCCACACACTGACTTCTCGCCATATTCCTACACCCGCCTTCACCATCAGGTCTGGCCGTCTGAACTGGTCCTGGCCAGGCACGCGATAGGTGGCTTCATTACAGGTGAACATGGTCGATGGCTGGCGCGATGGGACGGGGGCCACGCGCCGGACACGCGGTCTCACCATTAGTCATGATCCGGGGCCTCACGAGTGGCAGGTGGCGCCGAGCCGCCGACGGAGTCGGAGAAGGAGAAGAGATGACGAGGATGGGGAGAGAGAAAGAGAAAGAGAGAGCAAAGAGAGAAGAATAGACGGCAGGCTGGGAAGAGAACAAAGCGGATAAGAGCAAGAGGACAAGAGGAGGATAAGGTGAAGGAAGTACGAGTTAGATATTCGACGTGGTAGGGAGATCGGGAAAAGAGGTAAGCAGAGCAAGTGAAAAATGATATGAGCAATCCTAAGTGAAACAGCTGAAGATGTAAAAGATACAGCAAAAAATAAATGCTACGTGGAGACACTAAAGTGGAAAGAATTGATGAGAAATGCATTGTGCTTCTTCTGCCGGTAGGTGCTGGCTTCTGGTGCTGATGGTCTCATGCACCACGAGGAGCCGATGGCAGAGCCACCAGACGGGCGAGGACCATCGTGCGTCCGGTGGCGCAGTCCGGTAATACGGCCGATGGTAATTGTTCTGTTTGGCCGTCACCGTTCACCAGCCGTGATATGATCGGGCCGACTGCCGACACCGCTCAGTGTGAGCGACAGGTGAGCACACGACCACCTCAGCACATACAGAGCGGTGCGCAGAGCGGCAGGTAGAGGGGGAGGAGGGAAGCGCGCCGGTGGTGTAATTCTCCCACAGTCCCCAGATACCGTCACAGTGTGTCATCGGGCCACCGGTGATGGATTCGTCGTTAAACCATAAACTGAATCATCGCTGGGCCCGGCCCGGTCGGCCGGCCTCGGGTGACCAGATCAGGGTCGACTCCGTGGCTACAGCGAGCCACCACGCGCCCGGCCACCCCTCCCCTCCCTCCTCGTCGACTTAACACCCCACTAAATCAGCTACCGACACAAAAACGTGCGCCCGGCCGGCGACCGAATTAATCGGACCGAATCAGCGCTCCAATTATATCATCATGGTAAAATGTGGCCGCTCCGGCGGCGCTGCCCGTGTCCTTATACAGGGCTGGCGGCGGCCGCTGCCAGGGGCTGTAAATCGCCGGCGATTGGCCCAGCTCTCGTTAACATCTCCTAATGCCTGAAAAGGCAGCTACCAATCAGAGCGTGACCGAGACACAGCGCCGAAACAAACACACGACTACTGGGCGATACGGCAGCAGAGCAAAGGAATAAATACACGACAACTGGAAACGGTAGCAGGACAGAGCTTAGGAACAAACACACGACTACTGGATAACACGGCAGCAGAGCAAAGGAACAAGTACACGGCCACTGGACTTGGTAGCAGGGCAGACCAAGGAACACACGACCATTGGACACGGCATTAGAGCAAAGGACCAAATGCTAGAGGGCACGAGGATTTGTCAACGTCCGTTACCAAACGAAATATTTTTCCTTTCATTCCGTTACATATTCCCAGCCATTCGCCGTTTGCAGCCACAGAACAAAATGATCAGCGAACCAACCACGAATTATTATTTCTTGATCCATATGCATTGGTTCTTTTGAGTATTCTGCCCTAAATTTATGTTAGTCTTTGTCAGTCACCTGTGATCTCGTCCACCGTTCTAGAACTGGCCTGGTCAAATGTTGTGAGGGAATCAGAGAGTCGAAAGATAAGGAGAGCGGGCCTGGCTCCGCGCGGCCCGACTGTCGCTCGCTCCCGACTCCACTCTGCCACTCTCTACCATCTCCGACCGGTCACATTTGGAAACGACTGAATAAACACGCCAATCACAACATGGCCCGAATGCATTAGTGAATAATAAGAGGTCATTAAGCGGCCATAATGGTTGTCATCGCGGCCAGTCGGCCGTTCACAGATGGTATCACAGCGTGTCGAGCGGAGACGATTCCCGCGATACAGACTCGATACAGTGGTCTATATCACGGTAATGGCAGAGGACAGAGTGCCGGGAGACTGGGGAGAGCGAGGGAGAGGGACGATGTGGCCGTCCCAGCTCATGACACAGTGCAGAGAGTCGGGGAAAGAGGGGTAGCGTGGAAATAAGAAGGCTTCGGCTAGTGACTAGCAAATCAGTTCCGTTTTATTGAAACATTGAAGATGTACATATGCCTGTCTATTGCCTATATCTTACATATGGACGGTAACTTATTAAATTCAAATGGTGTTTATGTAAGGAAAATTAATGATGTTCATCTATCTCTCAGTAAATGAGATCCAAGATTAGATTTTATTATATAAGTAGAGGTTTATACATCATAACCACCATTATAAAAAGCCTCCAAGGCTCAAAACTACACCTCAAGTAATGCTATTCTATAAAGGACCTCAATCACCACGCAACTTCTATTCACGAGCAACGTAACAAAATCTCCAGTTGCGACACTACGCAGTCACACATATCACACTCCTCGATGGTGGCGAGGCGGCGACATTTATTTGTTCGTATCCCGCGGTGCAGTGCGAACATTAGCGCCCAGCACAAACAGTGGCCCAGTGCGTGTGTTTTCATGTGCGCGCCGCTCCGATCGGTTTGACACCGAGTGGTAATTGGACTGTGGAATGCCGGCGAGTCTTACACAAACGGTAGAAATACCGCTACCGGCTGATTGGGCTATTAACCAGACTCTTATCGAGACTCCTGAGTCACTTAACACATGGTTAGTCGCGCCATTGCCTCGCCACCTCGCCGGCTGCTTGAGCGCTCGTGTGTGCATATGACCAATAATTTACTGATGGAATTCGTAAGCTTATCACACCCTAGTTTCTCGCTTAGCCACCGCCGGTCTGTGTTTGCCTAAAACGTAAAAAGAAAGCGGCGATATTACGATACGAAATATCGAGCATCAACATCCGCCTTAGATCCAACCTTGACTCAATGTTGTGCTAAGTTTCAGACCAGTCTTGCTTTCCTCAGGACCAAGAAATGGCAATTTTTACCTAGCCAGTGCGGTGATTTCGGCTGATTTCGGTGATAACTAGAATACTAGAATAGGCCAGGAAAGCATTTTGACAGCTCGACCAAGCAGCGTTCGCTGTTCTCGTTCAAGCTGACCTGTCTTCAGCAAATTTTTTATCGTCACGACTGCCTCTGTCTCTCCCGGGGATGCCGTCTTTTCATTTCCTGACGTCTGCTTGGTCTGGAGCGAAACTAGTCATTACCTTAGGTCTGATATCTTTTGTGAACGAAGACGTCTGTCCCGGAAGCTAGAAACAGTCTCGTGATCAGATGCCTGCCTAAGGGGCTGATGTCCGTCCCGGGTTCTGTTGCTTGTCTAAGAAGCTAAGCTAGTGCTTTTCTCGTCTTGGGACACTGTTCTATATCTGAGGGCTGCTGTCTCCCCGAGGGCTGCCTAGCCTATTCAATGACGGCTGCTCAGTAGGCGGAACTATGGTCAAGCGTACCCATTTTCGGGAACGCATTTTCGTTCCCATGTTTGGGAACGATAAACCCAAATATGGGAACGCCATGTAGGCATTATTTAAAACAAGAAAAAGAACTGTTAAATGACGTCCAAAAAATATAAAACGATCGTGAACCGCCTGATAGTTGTCTCAATATTGTTGGGAAAGAGTTTGATATTGTAAGGCCCATCGTAGTTTCAAATCGTTCCCCTATTTCTAAAGCAGTCCATCACCCGGGCCGCGAGCCCAAATTTGGGAACGCTGTCGTACACTGGCGCTGCAAGCGTTCCTTATTATGGGAACGGCGTACCCAAAATTGGGAACGATTTCACCGACGCCTTTCAGGGGCTCTTTTCATTAACAAGCATCACGTCCAACGCCGCAAATTATTGTTAACGCAACAATCATCAGATGACCTTTCCGGCAAGACCGTTGCATGTTTCGCCCGGTCTTCTGCGCTTTTATTCCCGTCGATCTCGCAGCGGGCACGCCCCCCTCTGCAGGATTACGTAATCCACAACGCTCAGCGATGTTCAACAAGGTCTTCCATACCTATATCCACCGTCCGCGCCGAGGGTGGAGACATGTCAAGCACCTGTCTGCTAATCACCGAGAGTTGACGAGCACAAGAAGTATCCAAAAATGGGAACGCTGAATATGTTACACCCTCAAAACACCTAGTCCCAATGAAAATCTAGTTTTTTCCTTTCTTAATGAGTGTAAGTGGCAAAAGGCCTGGTAGGATGGGCACGACGTATGATCGAAATCAGCATAAAAATTATAAATAAGCCACACAGAGCGACCTATATCAGAGAAATTCCCCCAACCGATCATGCTTAGAAACGCCGAAGACAAAAACCACGCTCATGACACTGCTTATAAAACAACGCTAAACAGCTAGCATCCAAATAAAATATGTCTTTCAGGGCTGATAAAATACAGCTGAATGATTTTAAACCACTGAAACTGAGTTTACAACAGTAGTTCGGTAAAATCACTGACGTTCCACGCGGTCGATCGCCCCGACACCAAATGTCAACAATATTACCTCGGGACTGTCCGCGTGTTCGCTTGCATATGTCATCATCTGGTGTCGCTAGAATGAAACTTCATAACCAGGCGAAAATTATTATACTTGACCTCAAAATGTAAAAAATGCTTCATTTTCCTTAAACTTGCATGTTAAATGTCGTATAACCCATATTTCCACCATTCTGTCATTTTTAAAAAATCATTAAAAATATCATTCCACGGTCAATTTCCTTGTTCCACGGTCAGATTAAAGATAACTTTATGGAGATTTAGTAGATACTTAAATCAGCGTGCACTTTTTTGAGACGTGATGCACTTTTGAGTTTTAGTGGGCGAACGGCCGAAAAATTGCCTTCCGTTCTCATAAATGGGAACGCCCGTTCCCATATTTGGGAACTCCGTTCCCAAAAATGGGAACGTTCCTATATTTGGGTACTCATGACCATAGTTCCGCCTACTGTGCTGTTAGACCCTGATGGGGCTGACACAAGACGACGAAAATCTACATTCCAGTGTCATCGCCAGATGGATCGCCTCAGTGTGACAATGAACACATATCAGTGACATTGACCCCGGCCGGTCGCGCGGCCCCTCCCCTGCTCAGATCGGCCGGCGCGGGCCGGATGGGTGGGCGGTCGGCCCGGCCGACCCGGCGCCGGGTTCCACCTGTCAGTCACCGGTCCGGCGCGGCGCGGCTAATTGAACAATACGCCGGTGTCGCCGCGTTGGCCGACCATCCATCAAACCCGTGACGTGTGCCAGCCGCCCAGCGCGCCGGCCGCGGGCAGCTCACACGGTGGAGGGCGGACCGGCGGCGGCCGGCTGCGGCCGGCGGCGGCCGCTCCGCGCTGGGTCGGTGCGCGGCGGCGCCGGACACAGGCGGATTATGGGCCTTAGGTGGTTCCGCCGCCGCGCGCGCCGCGCTCTCCAGGGTATCACAGACACAGGGCTGGCCGACAGCGCGTCTCAGCGTGGCGGGAGCGTGTCTCACGACACTGATGGCAGATACGCCGGCCCGGAAACGACTAATTTCCGACCTATTACCGGAGCAAAGTAAACATGTGAACGATCGGTGACGGGCGGGAGCACGAGAGTGACATACCTGTCACCTGAATAAAGTAGAGAAGATTCCTACTTATTATTGTGATAGCAATACTAGACATGAGGTACATGATGCTCATTGTTCATGTGGAACACACGGAAACTAATGTTATTGCTGAGAATGCTTCAATGTTTTTTTCTTCATGTTTCCCTTGAGGGAGTTTAGATAGTTTTGTAATATTTCAGACAGTGCAGAACTTACCAACAAGTGGCTGGATATGGTGCTCACGGCACCTCAAAGAGAAAGGGTGGTACCGAAGGGGAGGGGACGAGTCGTGTCCCGTCCCCTGTGTATAGCGACGTTTGTAGACAGTTCCCGATTACATAGGATTTAACGCTACTGATTAAAGTCCCACCGCCGCCGCGTGGTTCCATAATCTCCCTGTGGTCAGTACCGCCGTCAATAGACGCTCCGGAGCAGACCAAAGCGTACCCACCCACCGCTCCCCACGCTGTGAGCGAGCCCCACGCTCCCCTGCGAACCCCCTCGCTTACCGGACTGTCAGTCCCCGCTTCAGGAACCCGACTATCCCCACACTCTGAGACTGGACCGAGGAGGCCGGCACACAGACGGTATTATCAGAGACTGCCACGCCACTCAAAACTGGGTGGCCAAAGTCACAACTTTGATCGATTGCCGTCCGCGTCTCGGTAGATCCACATGGATGATTATTTAAGAAACCGAAGGAAAAACGCCGTGAATGCAAGAGACTTGGGAGACATAGCCGTTTATTAAAAACCGACCAGTAAAGAATGGTAGGCACATTTGATATCCTTACACATTTCTTATGTATATGTAAGCATAGGAACATTAACTAATCACTCATAACAAAAGAAGGACCTTGATTATTCTCCTTGCTGATTTTCGACAGGGTTCGAAAGCGCGGAAAAACTCCGTTCGTTATCTAGCTGCGCCACTCCGCGCCCAGTCCCAGCTCACGGGCCATGCGGTGCAGCCTACCTTCAGGCGTTCCTCACTAGCGCCATCTATGGCCAGAAATGTTAGGTGTGGAGCGCGATCGCTGCATCAGCGTTCAGGCGTCGATCCACTTTGCCGAAAGATGTGTTTATGAATAAGCGCTCAGACGCAGCTGAATAATGATGCAAATATGTATATTTAACACAATCTCCATCGCATGCGCAGAATGCATGCACAGGCTAGAAATAAGAATCATGCCGAGTGGTGCTTACTGAAAAGTACCTAAGAAGGAAAAGAAACAGACCTTGGTAAAAGATGGCACGCTAACGAACCGCGTAAAGCAGTTGTGTATCTAGGCTTATTAATATTTTGACAACGGTTAGTGCAATGCTGATTGCCGAACCTTCGTCGGGTCACTGGGCACACAAACTCAAATGTAATTTAGTTATACGCCTAAAAGGCAGGGCGGGTTATGGTTTATATTCTCCCAAGCAATTAAGTGGAACGTTTTAGCAAATCGTCTCCCCGAATGAGTAGCCGATCCATATCCATGTTCGCCCCCAGATGAATGTGTTAGCATAGGAGACCTAAATGTATCTGGAACCATTCCAACGCGCTGTATTTGTCGCGATTCGCATCAGGGTCCAATTTGGCTGAATTGGCGATAATTCTGCAAACATCTGCGACGATGCGCTGTTCCATCGCGATACTGATCTGCCGAAATATAAACTGGGCCGGCGCTGACTGGGCTCGATATCTATGGTAATAGCTCGGCTCGCCCAGTGCCCCGGCAAGATGATGCTCGCAGATGCGCCGGCCGGCTCCGAATAGCTCCGCTGGGACGAGCCCGATTACACGGCTGATAAACGGGCGGCGCCACTCCATCACCCACCTGATCAAATGGAAATTATGCATGAAATATGGCAGAGCGGCCATCCCCCGGGATCTTTCGTTTGATTGGCCAATTTTTGCCGGGGCTGGGACGGTGCTGGCAATGTGCCAACAGGGTCAGGGGACGGGAGTCGACTGCTGACATAGCTCTGCCGGGGGAGAAACTAATGACATGAAAATGGTGCGATTTAGCTGCACAATCTTTTATACGAGTGTATCCCACATTGATTTGCCCTAGTTTCCGGAATAACTGTAATGTAATAAAATAAAGAGGAACTCTTCCTTTTCTCTCTTCCTCTTCCCTCTCCCTATCTCTCTCTCTCCCTCTCTCTCTCTCTCTCTCTTTCTCTTTATTTCTCTCTCTCTCTCTCTCTCTCTCTCTCTCTCTCTCTCTCTCTCTCTCTCTCTCAGCTCCTGAACCTCTTTCTCCCTCCTTCAATTTCCCTATCGGCTCTCCTTCCGCAAACACTGTTTACTTTCCAAAATACCTGCTGATGGCTCGAAAACCGTTTTATAAGTTGCAATAAATGTGGTGTTTTTTAACGGTCTTCCTTGTTCCAAAAATAGTACGCGTGCTGCGAAATTCCTACATGAATGGTTGCATCTAACCGCCGTCTTGATGGCCTATTTTGTGCTGGCAGACTAGCAGTTATTGGCCTTTCATACCGTTTTAATTCCCCCTCCCCCCCCCCATTCATTGGTCACAATGTCTCGCTTCCGTTAGCGGTTACCCGTTTGTCTGTATGCTGGTGCTATTATTGAACTCAAAGCTCTGCCCTCGCTACTCACCA
Source organism: Amphibalanus amphitrite (assembly GCF_019059575.1). Taxonomy (NCBI): domain Eukaryota; kingdom Metazoa; phylum Arthropoda; class Thecostraca; order Balanomorpha; family Balanidae; genus Amphibalanus; species Amphibalanus amphitrite. The sequence goes on from NW_024881990.1 coordinate 308,299, forward strand.
AGGCATTCACCTTTCATTGTCCGAGTGCCCGAACTCCCATTCACCTCCATTGATCCAAACAATGTCCAGAGGTATCGGTAAGGGGTCGGCACCAGTCGAGACTGTCGGAGTCTCGACTGTATAGTGTATACCAGTACCTATCTAACCAATCTTAGTCCCACCAGCAACGCGGCGGTGTGATGGCCGTCTCGGAAAGCCTTAGATCTCTTGCGAGTCTGCGACTTTGAACCCAGAGACGAAGACTTCGCGACCATCGCCTCTGAGAGGCTGCCCCCTCTCTGACAGTCTTTTCTCCCGGAGACACGAATCTGTGTGTGGCCCCGGGACCTATCAGTGGGGGCGTCCCTGGCGGCTTATTTGCGCCTTACAGCTCCATTAGCCACCCAGGCTCGGCTCAGCTCGGATCGTCTCGGGTCGGCTCGGGTCGGCGGCAGAGGCGGCGCAACGGTGGCAGCTCAGTATAAATGGTGGCCAGCGCGGGCCGATCTCGACGGGGCGTCGCCGCCGCCATCTCCGCCACAATCCCGGCTGCAGAAGTGGTGCCATCATGACGCGGCGGTGGCGTGCTGCGCGTCCAGAGGCCACCCACGGTCGGCGCAGCCGATACCGGCAGACACAGACATCATTCGGAGATGACCGATCACCACCTCTCCCGTCACCCGCGGTTCTCTACCCCTCCCCTTCGAGCTGAGGTGACGCCTCCCCCTCCCGGCGCGGCGGGGAACAGCACGCCGGGCGCCGGTAGGACTCCTCTGAGGAGAGAAAGACCGCCGCCTCCATGGGTGGAGAACCTGCCCCGGCCACCCCGGCCGTGGCCGGGGTAACTTTCAGCCGACCCCGGCGCGGCCGGGGTAACTTTTTCCACTTTTGTAAATCCTGAAAGCTGTCTCCATACGAAAAAAAACTGCCATCTATAAAAAGTACTCTCATTATTCTTATCTACCTTCAAAAGTTCTTGAAAATTTACTTTATTTTCATTTTGGAGCTTCTATGTTTTTAAGTCTTTTCGTCGCGGAGCTCGACATGTTTCATCAAACAGAAGTAAATCATATTTAAGGGCCGTTAGCGTAAGATGGCACTGTAATAACATCACAAGACAGGACGAGGATCAGTGAGATAGAAGGACGAGCTGCTGGGGCTCAAGGCTCCCCCAACTTAACCCGCACCAGGGTGGTGGCCTTATCGTAACACGTTGAGTCGAGAGGTTATCTGGTCATGTTTTAGGCAAGCTCAATAATAAAATCACTATAGATCATCAAAAGCCAACTTTCTCTTATTTTAGCGTTCTCCGACAACTTTTCTCACAGTTCATGAACATAACGGAGCTTAAACACTGCAAACAAAACATTCGATTACTCGTTTAAGGCTCGGTCGCGAATACCTAATATTTCAGGTGCGAGCTCAAATCAATAAGAGGGTCAAAACGGTCAAATTTGACATTTTGTTTTGTGTGGGAAGGTTGCAACTTCCACGGAATAAGCTTTGCAAAGGGCATGATGGCATTTTTAGCACGATCATCCAGCAAATTTGACCTGATGACCTAACCTAGCACTAGCCACTAGGTGACATGCGTCCGAAATTTTCAGGCGTGTTGCAAAATTGTTGTTACAATTACGAAATCTTCCGCACCTGCGTGCAGCAGTTTTCCCTAAAAACGTACGCAGAAATCCATTATTCTATGCCACAGAATAGGGGTTTGTTGATAACCGTTGACAAATATTTGAGCATCATCGTCTTTCTGACTTTCGGTCGCCGGCCGGGGTAACTTTTTCAAACATTCTCCACCCGTGGCCGCCTCAGAACACACTCAGGACCTATAGGACCGCCTCAGGACACAGAGGACCCCCAGAGGACAGAGAGGACCCCGGAGGACACAGACTCCCCGGCGCGGACCGGCCATCGCGCGCCAATCTAACGGGGAATGCTGGCCACCAGCTGCAGCTGTCGCATACCTATTCACCTCGGATGAATAACTATATTGGGCTGTTATGACAGAAGGCGAGGGGACGGTGCCGGCGGCCGGCGCGACGGGCGGCGGGGGGGGGGGGGGAGGACTCTTGAACCGGCAGATAACGGTCCACGGTACACCCGCTCACATCGACAAACAGGCAGATGAATTATGAATGAAGATGTGTGTGCCAACTGGACTCGTGTCCCGGCTGGCCTGCTACTCTGAGAGGTTATTTCCGAGACATTCCTTCATAATTGGCTGGAACGTCTTAATCAATACGTACACAAAAGAAGCGGTTAAAATATTTGTCATATTTGACTCTGACATTATTAGCTTACCCTTCATTTGCATTGCATATTTTGGGCGCTCACCTGACGTTCGTTCACTGCGACTTATAGGTGCTAAACTGTTAAGCTAGCACCAAATACGCATAGCACATGGCTCAAACTCATGACACACCGTGTTAGGACGATAAAGGCGCTATAAACAGCGGCCAGGACTACCGGACGTCATATCCGCTGTGCGAGCCGAATCAGCAGCGGCCCCGAACAGTGAATGTTCGCACCGGCCGGGGAGGCTGGCAAACACCCGACAGCGATCAACTGACAGGTAAACCAACACAGCCCGACATCGCAGCAGCAGCGGTGGCGGCGGTGGCAGCGGTGCGGTACCTTTGAAGTCTGGCACTAATCAATTAGGCCGGCTAATGGTCGGCGAGCGCCGGCCGCCACCGGCGCCGATCCATAAACCACAGCCCGGCCGACACTGGTGGGTGTCTCGGGGCGCCTCTGATGCATGGGCGGCGCCACCGCGGGGGACGGGGGGGACAGGTCCCCCGCTATCGAAAGTTAGGGGGGTACAGTACCCCCCTATCGGCGAGGCCCGTTCAATAGTTGATAATAATGCATTATAGAGCTATCCGTCGCATTTAATGCATCGTTGGTTAATCAAGGCAGGTTCTGAATAAAAATTGTTGTTGGGATGTATTGCAGGGGGTCCTGGCCATCTGCAAAAGGTGTGGAGCTGTGATGCCTGTAGTTATAAGGTGATCGGTAGGGCCTCGGGGATCGTGCCCCCCCTTTTTGGGGCGCCAGGCAGGGTTATTACCTCCCCACCCCACTGCCAGACCCCATTGCCGACAAAACCAAGTCTACTGAAATTCAATAGATTTCCGTTACTCTATGGATATTTTCCATTCCTAATATGTAAGTCAAATTCAAGCATGGCAGTTCTACCACAGGAACCATTTGAAATCTATGCCATTTAAACCCAGCACTTGGGGAGAAGTGTTCGGATAGATCACAGGCAGGACCAAAAAGCACGCAATAGCCCAAGACCTTATAATTGGGTAGCATCAGCCAGTGGCGGATCTAGGATTTGAGTTTAGGGGGGGCAAACATTGCGCCGCCAGGCAAGTCGACGAGAATTTCAAACGTCCAGTCTTAGGAACAAAAAAAACGAGCTACCCCTATTTTTCTCCTCGGATTTCGGGAATTATTTTTTTTTTTTACATTTTTGTCAGTCCGGCCAAGCCAGGGCAGCGCAAAAAAAATTGCAGCCACCCTGACTCCGGGAGATAGTTAGAGAATAGCTCACCGGCGCTATGGACGGTCCGTCCTCTACCTCCCGCATCACCTCGGCAAGACCTCGTCCGAAAGGTCCGCCCGCGCCGGTTCTCAAGGGCTTCTTTATCCGGAGACCGATAAGGGTCGCAGCAGCAGGTTCATGTGTAAATGCCCACGACCAAAGGCCACATCAGCGCACCTGCGATACTATACGCAGTCAGGGTTGCCACGTAGTTAAACGTATTAACAGTTGTTTCCGGTAATAGAAAATGAGATCAGTCGATTAAGAATCCCAACAAGAAATAGACGAAGAACAGCGCATTTGTTTTCGGTCCTGCATTTATTGATGCAATTACAATGATCATTCCTTAACTTTGGGACTAAACTTCGCGAGCTAGCAAAATTATACAATAAGTGTTACTTTCGAGAGGAGATAAACGATGCTTCTACAGACTACATAGGACCACAGCGCAACAGCCAACGGAATCACACTGAACAGCGTTAAGTTCCCACAACATACTGAGCTTCTCCAACACCTCGCAAACCAAAAGCTCTGACTGAGCCTTTCTGTGTTTGTCCCCGTTAGATAACGGTATGGCTCATGAAAAAGCCGCGATTGGTAATCTTCTTTACGTTATTCCTCTCAGAAACCTATCTCGCACTTGTTCTCAAAGGCACGCAGTACACCGTTCTTTCTGGCCATCACTGAGTGACACAGCGGCAGTAGCTCAACCATATCTGATGGATGATGGACTGACATTCATGGGGCGGAGGACTTTTTATCAGCTCACAACTTAATATCACGAATATGACAACCTTCTAGTCCTCCATTTATTTCACATTTTCTTTTCAAACACCATATTTTTAGTATTCAAGTTGTAGTTTTTTTTTAGGGGGGGCAAAAAGATATGTTTGCCCAGACGTTTTCCGTTTAGGGGGGGCAATTGCCCATTTTGCCCCAACGTAGATCCGCCACTGGCATCGGCTCCCTCTCGTCAAGGGGTTCGATAGCACTCTTTTTTTTTCTTCAAAACTAAGTTCGGTCGGCGGCCGAACGGCTGGGGGTCTAATCGAGCCCCCCTCCCCTTCTTACGTCAGCGGCTGTGAAAATGCCATTACCAGCTGTTGAAACATGGCAGTTGCTTTTGCATGAGTGCACGAAAGGGTTTTAGGTACGTGATACGTGAAAGGTTCTACATGAAAATTGAGATACCTACACCAGCTTATCAAATTGTGCTCACTGTGGTGCGCTCGGTTTTACCTTGACTAGTCTTTGAATTCTGGGGTGAAACAGACCAGCCAAGAGACCTGTTCCATAAGGAGAGCCACTAATGCTAAAGAGATGAGGGATGAGGTTTCCAGAGACCTTCATTACCTCCCAAAGGGGGTGCCCCGCCATTTGCCAATCCCTGCTGTAGTTGTTACGATTGGAGGGTGAATATGAGAACGATGCAGGTCGTGCCAGCTCGATCATGACGAACACAATGGTACCGACATCACAGCTCTATACTGCCATTTTTGACGAAGTTAATCAACAAGGACCGGAATCCTACCCTGGGGCATTTCACCTGCAGAGGTCGTCGGACCTGAGACCCTTTCACTCAATTTTTCAACGGTGCATGCGCTCGTTTTTCCCGCGAAGCTCTTGGTAAGAAAATCCATCAGAAAGTGTGATCAAATAACGGCTGGTGACCTTCCATGACCTAGCATGACCTTTTGAGTGACCACCGATGACATGACCACTGACGGCTAGCCATTAGCTGCACCCTGCCCGTTGCATATGGATCAGGTGGTGATGTCATGATTCTGAAATTATATAGCAGTTTTGGCGCACTTGTCAGAGCAGAAGACATTCCCACTTTTCCTCCATGACTATTTGATGGTGAAACCATAAAGCTGACCAGACGTAAGATCGAAAATTTGAAAGTACGAAACGTAAGAATAGTTGGCACTGCTACTCATATACCTAAGCAATTCGCAGCTTGTAGGAAACCAGCTTTGAGTTGGCAAGACTGCAAATTTTGATTTAGAGGCAAGGATGCTTGAAAAGGTGATCGATCTTAGGTGCCCTTAGGATAAGTTTGGAAACGGGATGCACCATTCGATGTGTTTTGGGCTTTGCCAAGTTTCGCGGCGTTACGTGCCTCGTTTTTTTTTTTCATACACGATCAGTATCTACTTTTGGGATTTTCGGTCAGGCAAGGTCCCCGTCCCCCCCTATCGAAAACCCGTGGCGCCGCCCCTGCTCTGATGGCCGGCGGTGTCCTCTGATCCCCCTCACGGCACGTGCAGAATGTCTGAGACAGAGCCGGCGCGGCCAGACGGAAAATTGTCGTGTGATCAAGTCACTTAATGGCGTGGCTAATCCCCCTTAATTTCGTTGTGTTCTTTGGAAACAGGAAGTGCCAAGCGTGTCGCACCAGGTCAGACATAGGTCAGACATCGACAGAACGTTTTGATACGCACCGCAAACATTTTATTTGTTTATTCAAACTGTATAAACTGCAGTTTACGTCGTGCAAATCGCATTCCCGGCTGGCAATATAGGGCCACTATGGTATTTTTATTTCCCAAAAAACAGCAATGAGCTTCAGTTGAAGAAGTTTGACTAAGTCACCTCCGGACCGGCGTTGAACCACTACCTCATTACTGCCGGACCGAAAATCGGTATGACCTCTGCCGGACCGCCAAAAGACCTTCGCCGGACCACGGCCGGACCGCCACCGGACCACTGTTGGACCACGATAGGACCGCGGTAGGACCGCCGCCGGCGCCCTTCTTCATTGGCCTGATATAAAAGTGTCGGACACAAATTATAGGCACCGTCGGCTCCTCACGGATTTATGTCCAATCGTGGCCGGGCTTTCTTTCAATTAGCGCTGCCGTGGCTGCTATTAAGCAGCTTCATTTGGAAACAAATAGAGAGGCCTGATCGGCGCACGTTACGTCACGAGTGACGTCATCCGAGGTAAAGACGGCAGTAAATAGTTTTCGTCTTGTAGTGGCGGCGACCGCTCCACCGTTATGCTCGAGCTCATTTATTCATCTGCGGTAGGTAAACCGCCGCCGTAATGGTACTGCAGTCTGGCATTGACTTGTAATTGGGCAACAGGATCGCCTTTCCGATTAGCACACATTCCTATGACACGCCATCCTAATAGACAAAGCCTACGCCGGGTCAAAATCATCGCCCCAGGCTCAGGTGCGCCATTCCTATCGTATAGCCAGTGCCAGTCCGCCATGTTGGTGACACCTTTGGAGAACGGCACCTACAGCGGCGCGCACGGCACACGGCGGCAAATGCGGCGCTTGCCGTGCGCACGGCGGCAGAAGCGGCGCGTATAGGTACGTACGGCGCACAACCGTCCTGTGTGGGCGCGCGGCGTCCCACCACGGCCGGTAATGGTGCAGTAACGGCGGACGCCGCCCCTATACGCTGGTATTTATGGCACCGTGGGCTGGCGGGCAGTGCTGCCGGGGAGACTTGTGCTGCTGGAGCTGCCGTGGGCTGCTGAGGGATGCTGTGTGCTGCCGTGGGGGCTGCCGTGGGATTGTTAGAGGTTCTGTGATTCTGCTGAGGGCTGGCTGTGCCTGATGAACTTCGTGAAGATGGAAGGAGTGGGAGGGAATAGCGTAGACAGCTGGTAACGTTTATCACTTTATCGGGAGCTCATAGGGCCATGCGATGGTGCAGATTGCTAGGCCACGCCACTCCCTCCTGCCCCTCAGCTGGTCATTTGGTGTGTCCCTGCTCTGATCCTGCCGCCACCTGCGTCTGTCTGAGACTGGTCTGGTGAACGCCACGGCCCGTACATTTTCTTCGGCCCTCGGCATCACCGCGTCTCGTCGACTTCGACTATACCCCGGCTGTCGACACCGTGAGAGAGAGAGAGAGAGAGAGAGAGAGAGAGAGAGAGAGAGAGAGAGAGAGAGAGAGAGAGAGAGAGAGAGAGAGAGAGAGAGAGAGAGAGAGAGAGAGTGAGAGAGAGAGAGAGAGAAAGAGAGAGAGGGAGAGAGAGAAAGGGAGAGAGAGGGAGACTAGAGAGAGGGACCGCCGTCGACACCGTGAGAGAGGCCGCCGTCGACACCACCATCAATCAGTCCGACGATAAAAGCTCTGGCGCCGCTGCCGCCGACGACGACGACGGACTGTGCAGTGTCGCCGCCGACGACGACGACGGACGGACTGTGGAGTGTCGCCGCCGACGGTCGACAGAAGACGGCGACAGGAACTGACGGGCCGTGTGAATCTGGCACGGTCTGCTGGTCTGGCTAGACGTGAGTAGTCTGCGGAGTTGGTTTGTCCCTTTACAGTCACAGGCATAGGAGGGGAGCGGGGTCTGGCGGTTTTATGCAGAAGCCGAGACTCGTGGACAATATCAGTCAGTCAAAGTCTCGTTCGTTGGTTTTCTCGTCTACCGATTCGTGTATGTCCAAGCTGCGTGATCGGAGAAATATATTTTTTAATTGTATTGGTTGTTTCCTCCCATTTCTTCCCGAAAATTTATCTAAAGCTGTGGCTCGAATAAAACGATCGTCTGTGGGTACAAGAATAAATTTATTGGCATCTATAACAAAACATATCATCTCCCTACATCAACAGGGTATTTACAGTTACAACCAATCAACCATCACAATATGGTCGTCGTCAAACCTATGGGTAGGAACAGGTACAATATCTCACACATAAACGTCTATATCGAGTAACACGCAGTTACTGGTCCATCTCCAGTGATAGCCGGCGCGGCGGCGAACAGTGACGCACGCTGACTGACGCGGCGCACGGTGCGTCACATTTCGAGTGACATTCCTGGCCCGTGACACGTCACCGCCTTCCCCGAGATGGGATGACGTCACGGCCCGTACGGCCCCGGTCAGCCCGGGTATGGTCGGACCGGCTCAGCGACGGTCGCAGTTTATAGTCTTGGGTATATCGGGCAGATCGGGGAACAACGAGGAATTTCTCTCCACCGTACACACATTGCGGACATGCAGTACATACATACGGTGATCGATACATGTGGTATGCAGTGGCAACATTTCACAGGCTAAAGTGACTATGGCACAGGCAAACGGCAAATAAGCTTGACATGCAAAGTACACAGTGGTAGCAAGCGACGGTGGCTCTACAGGGCGTAGGGCCTGAAGAGGTCGCCGTGCGGCCTGACCCGCGGTCGGCACAGGTCAACCGGCGAGGTCACCGGTCGGCGGACGGCCGGGGCGGGGGCGGGGGCGGGGGCGGGGGCGGCCGGCAGCGGCACCGGCTGCAGCGGCGTCATCACACCGGCACACTGCAGCTGGTACATGTACGACTGCATCACGTGGCTCAGGTAGTGCATCTGGCTCTCGCTCTGCTGGCGTTTCTCCTTCATGCGCCGGTTCTGGAACCAGACCTTGACAGTGGCCTCTGCCAGTCCGAGCCGCTGGCTGAGCTGGCGGCGCTGCGGCGTGCTCAGGTACCGGTTGGCGGCGTACTCTGTCTCCAGGGCGGCCATCTGACCGGCCGAGAACACGGTGCGGGCCGGCCGGCGCGCCGCCGAGCCGCCGCCGGCCGCCGAGCCCGAGTCGCTGCTGCTGCCCGAGTCGTCGCCGGAGAGTCGCCGGGTGGCGGCAGACGGCTCGGCTGAGTCCGAGACGGCCGGAGACACCGGCGGGGGAGTCACCAGGCGCGGGGAGTCCATCTCCACTGCGGGGGGAGGACGACCGTCAGTCCGACCGGCCAGTGCCGACATACAGATACCTACAAGACAGAGAAATGCCTTTTTTCTGACAGTTCGAGCTAGCTAATTATTCATACAACCTTTTCCGAAAACTTATGAATTCCAAAACAAAAAGTTTGACCTGGTCCAATCGCAATGAAAGTCACTGAGCCTGAAAGTCCTTCTGAAATCAGCTAAATTAGACGTCAAAAGCAAATGGCGCCGCGGTCTCTCCAAGAATATTGCGCCGTGCACTCACCTCCGCTATCGATGTCCTTGCACATAGCCTCGATCGACTGCAGCGCACCGCCGTCTTCAAACATCTCTCAGTCACCGGGGTGTCTCTCTACTCCTCTCTTCACCAGCGCTCTGTACCTTCTGTGCGGTCCGCTGACGGGACCCGCCGCCGCCGACCGGCCGTGGGGGCGGGGCCTGTGGGCGCCGACCAATGACCGGCGCCGGCGCCCGCCGATGGTCGTCGCCGCGCCTTGGCCGCGCCGCCGCTGCCGCCGCCGCCGCCGCCGCCAATTTAGGGATTAGCGGGCGCCGGGAGGGCCCGATGCCTCGACGCCAACTGTATAGAGCCGCCGCGCCGGTAGGGAGACCGGGCCAGGTGAAAGTTACGGATGTCGAATATCGTCAAAGGTAGTTGACTCAAACCGTTTAGTTCCGGTCTTTGAGCTCTGTGATTCGGCCCAGTCGAAAGTCATAAAATGGCTGATACCGGGAACCGACGTTTGTATGTGGGGAATGGGGAGTGCTTGTTGCATCGGGCATGACATGGGTAGGTGATTCCAAGATAATAATTTATAATCGTTTCTTATTTAGCCAGCCACGTCTTATTAACCACGTCTTAATCATTTTGACGTGGGCATAGGTATGCAATTGTATAGGATATAAGAAAGGTAATCATCAAAAGGCAATGTGTTCTTATCTCGATAGTTTGATAGATCGCCCACTGAAAGTTTTGGAGCGAAAACGTTGACCTGGATATATAATCTGAGCTGACGACTTATCAACGCGGAAAGAATTGCAAATAGGTATAAAGGTATAGGTACCTCTAGGTAGTCAATATCAAATATCAAATAGTCCGACCTACCTACCTGCTTTGTGACTAATGACTTTACTACGTAACGTAGATAGAGTCACTTGGGTACCTACACAAATTAAAAGAAAAAATGGGGAAAAGTTAACTCCGTTGCTGCTGAAATCTTTTTTGTTTCCGGAAGTGGGAGAAGGGATGGGAGTTTTCACGCCCGTGTAACACGGCTCTCGAGCCACCTAGCGAAAAGAGGTAAGCGGCTTTGCTTTCGATAGATCGTCAAAAGTTCAGGGTACCGGAGTCGAAGTGGCAGACGTAGTCTGTCAGAGTTTACAGTTTAACCGAAGTCGGAGTCTAGAGTCGATGATGAATAGGGGAAGGTGGGGTAAGACGGACCAGGTTTGAAGGCCGCATATCTTACTACACTCCTCTTGTTACTCATACTGTTTAGAATGCTCAATCCGTCCTCTTTCGATATGTGCGAAGACTAAATTTCAGCTCAAAGAAATTTAGGTGGTGGCTGCTCATAAACGGAGATACCTATTGTCAAAATTAACGACAAGAAAAACGCGGCCGGTAAGACGGACCACCCAGCAGTGCCTGCTATCCATTCATGTGTGTTACGCTTCTACTGTATACTCTTGTAAGTACCTAGAAATAACCAGAGTGGTAAAATAACAAATTGTGCCTTTATGCTTTACATGTGTGATAGAAGTGCAACTAAAAGCTTGGAACCTGTGTGTTGATTGTCGTTTGGAATGAATGCATGCTATAAAGCACTTATGCACAAGTGCTTTATAGTTAAGCACTTGCATGAATAGCTCACATGCAACAAAGACTCCTTCCTGAAAAACATAGCTTACTTCTTAAGCTTACGTCAATGTTTTAGCAAAACTGTTCATATTCGGGGTAAAATGAACAGCTACAGGGTAAGATGAACTATGAAGCACTGTGGTCCGTCTTGCCTCAAACCTAAATTCTGTCATTATGGTTAAGTAGGTATATGTTAAATCGCCCAATATTGCGAAACCTTGCTTGTCCTAAAGTGTGACTTTAAGATTGTTCTTCACAGTTGCAAATAAATACTAATCATGCACGAAACTCGAAAGGCGCTGTCATTTTAAATCGTCCTTAGGCCTCTCATATTAGATTGGTTTGACGAAAAATTCCATTTTTCTCAATAGCTCAAAATCTATGCATCCTGGCCCTAAGAGCTCAAGGTGGCTATTGGTAGTACGACGGAAAACAAAGGAAGTGAGTGCACAAAGCAGCAGATAGCAGCAGTGGTTCAGCCGGGAAGGCTGATGGTCCGTCTTGCCCCGCTGGGCCGTCTTACCCCGCCTTCTCCGTCCTAGCTAAAAGTCATGCCAACGCCTGTTTGCTTGAAAAAAAATACGCTCGTAGGTAGGCTTTCACAAGACATAGGTTATTTTATCGAAAATATGGCTATAGGTACGTACTCTTTGGCCCCTGGCGAGGGAGTGCTTTTTAACGTGAAAAGCACGTTGGCCGTGATAGAACTTGTTTTTTGGTTCAGTTAAAGCATGTTAGGGACCTACTTACAAAGTATGGAATATAAGGCATTGGACAGGTCAATTATATGATCTCTCAGAGGGAGGTCACACCTCTTCATGAACTCAATGGGAGAAAGTTTAAAGACGCCTCTTTTGGACGAACGTCATTCCAAGCGCTCTCAAACACCCATGACACACTGAACTGGAAACTGGCACCCGTGACCATGTCCCTGAGGTCATCTCAGGTCACGAATGGTATCTAGCAGCTTTTCGTGAATAGCTTTCAAATAGAGGCGTGCTAGAGCGACGAAAACACCTTAGATGTGTTCAGCTCGACGATACGGATCGACAGTCGTCTGATATGGAGCATGACCCTTTCAGGTCAGGTAATGACCTTGACCTGAGGTAAAATTTGCATGTTGACCTTTTAAGGTCAAATTATTGTTCATATGATGCGTTTTGACAAGAGGAAACGATGCTAGTAACAGTAAGCTCGTGCAAGGTGTGAGTAAAAATGTACCTATTGCAGAAAAAAACCGTCCGCAAATATCGTCTATTTTGGTAAATTTTGCCCCTTGAGCCAAGGTCAAATATCAGACGTTCGATCTTTTGCGAACACGATCTTTCGTCCATACGAACATTATTATAAATTTGGGAGGGAGGAGCAGAGTTACGAATACGATCTTTATCCCATACCTACGACTTTTTGGCATACCTACGATCATTTTCCTTGACGATCTTTAGCGAATACTATTTTTTGTCCATAGGAGCATTATGTCGTACGATCTTTATCCATTGCGATATGTTGCATAGGATCAACTTCCTACGATCTTCTAGCTTACGATCTTCGCTTTACGATCTTTGGTCCGGTTACCCCGTCATGACTATAAGCCACCATGCACCCAAGACACGGCTCACTAGCACCATCTACATAGGAATGCTTTGACTTTATTCGCCAGATGTCAGACCGGGAGCACTGCCCCGGGAGCTGTTTCTTCCTGTTGGTCATATTACAGCGCGCTCATGCAGCGACTTAGGTACTGCTCATTTTAACGGGATTGTTCGCTCGCCATGGTCCCTATTGAGTGGCGTAGCTTTGACCAGTCTTCTCAGTCCCATCAGGAAGCAGTGAGCAATCGCATTATTCAGTTCTTGTTACTGCTCAGCGTAATTCAGCGAGCTTGTTTTCTCTCTGGCTAAAGAACAAGTCAGTGCGACTTTGCCTGAACTTATTCACTGAAAAATGTACCCATAAGTAATGACACATTGATTGAAGCCCTCTCCCGTCCTAAATTCAGGAGACACTACTCGCCACCTGACCCTGAACCGTCGTCGTCACATAATTATTTCATACCAATACAACTGCCACACTATACGAATGCAAACAACTTTATTGATCCACGTCTTCTCAAATAAGTGAGTAGTCCATTATAAGAAAGCGACGGACATATTATCATACTGCACGTAAAACTTCACGCCACCCAACAACATCGATATCACGTAACACCGTCCAACTGTGCAGAAACCACACACAAGCAGCAGTTTGCTGCATGAAACTGTCCACGTCTTTGCGCACGCCGGAATATTTGTCGGTAAAGGACTCTACCTAAACTAAAAATAAATTATATCATACAGCGAGTTGGTCCATGACCGTGTGCGGTGCTTTCTGGCCACAGCTTTCGGAAACATTCCTCTGTTCAGCGGATCTGGAATAAAATAACCTCAAACGAGGCGGGACGCGCAAACTTACCCGCTGTAAATGCACAACTGGCGTGAGCACAAGCGACATCAATCAATCAGCAAAATGACACAAATTTAAGTTATCAGACGAGCAAATTCATTCTAGAACTAACATAGCATACCCTGGCCAATCAGAAACATAACTGATATGAATTGTAACATAACAAGGCGTCCAGCGTCAATCAGAGCGGCATTCATGATATTTCTTAACCTCTAGCTGTATTCAGACAAATCGGCTGCAACGAGTGTGAAAGGTCCAACCGAACTCCCGACCCAGAGCGAAGAGATCAGAAAGAATGTCAAGTGTAAAATGAGTTAGCAATGCCAAAAAATGCCGATCCATCACTCAGACACGAGATACCAGGGCGGTGTTAAACGGCCGCTGCTAGCGCGCTGCCAGTAAACGTGCCAAATCTTCAACACTGCCACAATCTGTGACGTCAGCTCGCGAAATGCGACAGCAGCGTGGTAGCAGCGTCCGGTGAAACACCGCCCAGACGCCAGCCAGTGCCTGTCATTAGGCACAACCCCCCGGCTCCGCTGAATAATCTCTGTTCGTGCGGGCACCGTCAGCGCGGGCCGCATCGTTCATCCAGCGAGGCTCTCTGCTGCCGGCAGTCACACTCACAACACATGCCAGGCACTTGTGGTGTCCAGTTCGGAGCCGCGGACACTGCCAGCGCCTCACAGTTCACCGGTACTACAGCGGATAGGGCGGCGGCTGGTCATATGGGGCGGACACGGCGCCTCGCACCGCCCGCCGCCGCCCACCGCTGACGTCACCGGTCCACCAGTGACGTCACAGGCCGGCCACGACTGACGTCACCAGTCCGCCAGTGACGTCACAGACCGGTTACCACTGACGTTACCAGATCGTCAGTGACGTCACAGGCCAGCCACCACTGACGTCACCAGGCCGCCAGTAACTCCACGCGCCGAGCCTGGGCAGACAGCCACCGCTGACGTCACAGGCCGGCCACCGCTGACGTCAGTAGTCGACCAGTGACATCACGCGCCGAGTCTACGCCGTCGAAAGTTTATCGGAGCGGCAGATGCGGCTGGACCCCACCGGTGAGGTCCGGCGGCGGCACGGCGCCCACCATCTCCGGGCCGGACAGCTCACCTGCAGCAGGGGACAGGACAGAGGGCGTCAGTCGACAGTGGACACAGTGGACAAAAGGCGTCAGCGGACAGTGGACAGAAGGTGTCAGCAGACAGTGGACAGAAGGTGTCAGCGGACAGGACACGGCGTCAACGGACGGCGAACAGGACACAAGGCGCCAAAGGACAGGACACAAGGCGCCAAAGGACAGGACACCAGGCGGACAGGACATGAGGACACAGGGCGTCAGTGCACAGGTGACAAAGTGATTCAGCGGACAATGGACATCCAGACGAAACACAGGGTGTCAGCAGACGACATCGGCCAGGATAACTACGGGATACAACGGGACGCTCATAGGGATTCGGCGGCACGGGACAGGGCGTCAGCATACAGCTTGGTAACGCAACTAATCGACGCAGGCCACCACATCCTCACCTCCCCGTCAATAGGAGGACCACAGGGGGTTCCAGTGGTTCCACTATCACCCCAGCACAGCCCACATGCCCTCCGCGCTGACCTCCGGACCTACCGGACTGAGTAACCT
This sequence comes from Amphibalanus amphitrite, assembly GCF_019059575.1. Classification (NCBI taxonomy): domain Eukaryota; kingdom Metazoa; phylum Arthropoda; class Thecostraca; order Balanomorpha; family Balanidae; genus Amphibalanus; species Amphibalanus amphitrite. The sequence goes on from NW_024881990.1 coordinate 323,459, forward strand.
ACCGAACTGACTGAATCACCAGACTGGCTGGCCTACTGAACTGACTGCACTGCATTTAACTGAACTGGCTGACCCACCGATGTGACTGTATCACCGAACTGACTGCCCTACCGAACTGACTTACCTACCGAACCATCACCCATGACTAGACCACAGACTGACCTTCGGCCGGCCCGGGCTGCTGGTCGGCGCCCTGGCCGCTCTTGTTGGACAGCTCCTTCAGGCCCTTGATGAGCTCGGCGTCCTTGGCCTCGTTGTCAGTATCGGGATGGTCGTCCATCGCGTCTGCTGCTCGGCGGTGAGGGACAGTACACACCGGTCAGAGCGAGGGCAGATGTCGCGGGAGGCGGCGTAAACAAGACGGTGTGCAGATGTTTCATGTTTACTAGCGTAACTTTACTAACTCAATTTACATGCTACTTTACAGTTGGACAAAAGTCACCCTTTTCTGGTGCTAGTAATTGGAAAAAATGAGTGATAAGTTTCAAGCAGATAACAGACCGACGGAACGGCATCATTTGCCCAATTTAAACCATACCACAGGGACTGGTATCAAGCCAGGTAGCACAACCGACCACTGCCTAACAACCGCACTTCGTCCGGAACGGGCACTGAAATTGATTGCAGGCATCCGGTGTAGTGCCATTTAAAGTTGTTGTGCTCACATCTCTGTCAATGGGGATTCTCTTCCTCCCGGGCCGTCCCAGCCTCACCTTTACCATCATCCATCGGGTACTGGATGCCGCCGTCTCCGTCCTGGTCGCCCTCCTCCTGTTGCTCTCCCTCTCCTCCCTCCTCCTCCTCTTTCTCCTCCTGCCGCTCGGGCAGCTGGTGGGGCGGCGCCAGCACTCCTGCCCCCTCCGCCGCCAGTGCTCCGGCCCCCTCTGCCGCCTCCTGAGGGACGCCAAAACGGCGTCACAGTCAAACACAGAATGCTAACATGGAAAATCACACATCCGATGATGTTCAACGGTAGGCACGAACTTAAACTGAGTGAATGGTGTGCTCAAACAACGGGACCAGGGGGAAAATTAAGGCTTGGAGTAGGTGTTCCGACGCAACTAATTCGTCGAAGCAAGTCACTCATAGTGTGAGCACAGCATGGGACACGACGAAATGTCAAGACAGACGTCACATCGGGTAGTTTGTTAATTAAAGCCAACACTCATCATGTTTTCTATGAATGATACCCCATCTAGGAATATGTTCATGCCGAACTGACCAGCAGCGGATGGTCATGTTACCACACCAGCACTAAGCACAGCCCCGCACCGCTCACAGTCAGCGACGCTCACCTCCCCGCCCTGCGGTTTGTCGAGCGTCTCCAGCGCGTCAGCCACGGCCGGCCTCACGCTGGACGTCGAGCTGCTGGACTTTGGGCCGGCGGCCGCGGCCGCTGCGCCCGGCGGCGTGGGCAGCACGCGGCGCGCGGCGACCACCTGGCCCTGCGCCTGCTGAAACCCTCCCGACAGGCCGGCGCTCTCAAATAGCTGCTGACCCAGCTGAGGCTTCGGGGCGACCAGGCCGGGCCACTTGGAACCGTTATCACCTGCCAGAGACGAGAAACTTTTAACTGCATACACAATGGATGAGACCATGCTCAACAACACTAATTGTTCCAGAACAACGAACACTATATTACCATGTACCAGCCATATATGTTTGATCAGACCATGTTCATCCAAAGTAAGTTACTTCTGATGTTAACAATACGGCACATCAATCATATCCAAGTACGCTTCACGTTAAAATGCAATCAGTGCTCAACTCTATCCGCACTGCCTGCTGGATCTGCTAACCAAACAGTCCAACCATCTAGACGCACTCACCGGGGACGACTGCAGCGGCGGCGGGGCCGGAGCCGGCGGTGCCCGGCTGTCTGGGGGCCGCCGGCTGGACAGCCGGCATCGACTGGCACTTGATCAGCTCCGTCTGCGCCTGAAGGCAGGAACAAGCGGCAACGTCAGCATCAATATCAGCCTGAACAGTGGTTTCAGCGAACGGAATTCTCAGACTGGCGAGAAAGGAAGTGTGTGTGTGTGGCGAGTGGTACGGCCATTGAGGGTGTCGGGTGTATCAGTGTCGGAGTCAGCGCACAATGCCAGTAGCTGGATACCAGTGTCACCACCTGGACTCCAGTGTCACCACCCGGACCCCAGTGTCACCACCTGGATCCCAGTGTCACCACCTGGATCCCAGGTGTCTCCACCTGGATCCCAGTGTCTCCACCGGGTACCCAGTGTCTCCACCTGGACCCCAGTGTCACCACCTGGATCCCATTGTCACCACATGGACCCCAGTGTCTCCACCTGGATCCCAGTGTCTCTCCAGCCGGCGCGGCGGCCTTACATGGGTCAGCTGAGCGCGGCACGAGGAGGCGTCGCCGACCGTCTGCTCGGCCTCGGCTAGCTGCTGGCGGAGTGCGGCCACCTCGGCGTCGCTCTGACGCCGGTTCTCCGTCAGCTCCAACTGCAGCGTCTTCAGCTTACTGGCCATGTCGTGCAGCTCGCCGTTCTGAGGGACGGGGGAGGGGCTCATTGTTACACTAACATACTGTACTATCTCACTGGCTCACATTGACTACGTTTCCATGACACGTCTAAATTGATTTAGCGAAATTTCACGTGCGTTTTTCTCGGAAACTATTTACTTCATGCAAAAAATGAGCGTGTATATGGTTTTAGCTAGCACCTAATCCTATATTTACATTTTAAAATTATGTCTAAATGCTATGATGGAGCAAATCCATTTTTCAAAATCGGCTTAGCTTGTGCCATGGAAACGTAGCCATTGTCTCAATATACCAGCCATGGGAAAGGGTAGACGGCTGTACAGTCCCATAATCGTACTGCATTTCACACACTGTCCGGGGAAGGGGGAGCAAGAGCGATACTGTCCTGAGTTCCACCGCATCTATTCGTGGTCCAATCGAACCGCAAGGAAAGTAGAGACATCACCACGTGCATAAGGTAAGGTATGAGGTGCCGCATTGCATCCTCACTCGTCTTCAATGTTGTCATTTAGCTGTGGGAATTGAATAATTTGTCAGAAAAATGATAATAATCGGAAGACATGAAAACACGGAAGAATACAGTCTGCGCCAGGTCATCCCCCTTACATGGGTGGCTTTATCGTCATCCAGCTCCTTTTGAAGGGCCGACTTTTTCTCCATTATCTCTTCCATGTCTTCCTGAAGCTGCTTGCATCTCATGGAATCCTCGTCTTTTGTGATCTGGAGCTGTTGTAGTTTGGCGTTTACTTTCTTGAGGTCTTCGGATGTTTCTTTCCTTTGCGAGTCGATCATTGAAGATTTCTTTTCGCTGAAATAGGCAGAAAGAAACTTGCGTTGAAAACTTGTCACCGAGTCGTTAACGATCATTCAGCAGATATTATTATCAACATTAAGGATAAACAAGTGTGATAGTAGTGCACTGAATTAAGGCGGCTAAGACTCCTTTTACAGAGTTACGCTAAAAAAAAAAAATGCGAGACACTTACAGACAATTACTGAGGTACTAATTCAAAATTACTTCACCTAAGATCTCTTTAGTATCCAACTCACCCTGTTTCGCCGCGAAAAATTCACACCAGCTAACTACATCCATCAAAACCATAAAGCAGCCAATAGTCAATGTTCAGCAACCCGCCCCAGCCATAGTCCCCATCCCCGAACTCACGCTTCCTGCAGGAGCCGTTCCACCCGCACCAGCTGGTTGGTGAGGTCGGCGTTCACTGTCCGCAGTCGCCAGAACTGCACCACGCCGGCCAGGGCCACCAGTACGGCCACCGTCACCAGAATACGCTGGTGACCGCGCGACGGGCCCATCCTGGAGTGCATTGACAGGCGGCGAGAGGCGCGGGAACGGACGGCGCCGCTCTGCAAGATGGCTCATCAGTCAGAACAGCAGGCAGGACAGCAGGCAGACACAAATAATGCCCCCAATAGGCAATGCTAAATGGTCAAGAATATGTACATAGGGCCCTGACTCCTAAGCACAGGGATGCCAGTCCTACACAAAGGAGATCAGGGTCATTGTCGGGGCATGCTTTAAGGGTTCTATTACAGGAATTGATCCAAAGAACATAGTCTTTGGCACCTATCTAAACTGTTCTTATGATTTTAAACATCAAGTGTTGAATTAAGTCTTCTTAACTCTCGCCGGCCGAGGGGGGGCGGGGGGTGCCACCCCCCAATTGGATTTTTTTTCGCGATAGTTCCTAACACGCTGGTGATAGAGAGCTGAAACTTGGCAAACCTGACCTTTGATTCAAGCCGGATCTTTTGACACCAACCGCATGTTCGGGTCAGGTCAGGTCACTGACCTATGACGTCCTAAGTAAACCTCTGCACGGTCTTCAGATGTCGCAACTTCGCAACGCCCTCACTGCCAGAGGGGTTTTCACAGGGAAATGAAACTTGCAGGATCTAATATCCATTACGAGTCTCACAACTTGTATATCTCGGATTTTTCCTAAAGGTCATATGAGGTCGGTCAGTTTGGTGACCTCACCATTATAAGTCAATGGGGAAAATGAAAACTGCTATTCTGGCGCCGGGAACGATCTCCAACTATCTCAAGCACACAGAATCGTGATTTGATGCACTCCTTGCAATGTTACCTGCGTCACTTTTGCAATGTTGACCTTGCGTGACGTCATTCATGACGTCATTAGGGTCATATTAGTTTTTCGTCAATAACTCCCGATCAAATTGAGCAAGCGAGTCGGGAAGGCCACCAATGGACTCAGGAACACCTGACGAATCGAATGATATGCAACATGACCAACTTCGACCAATTTCGTGACCTGGGGGCGCTGACCTGACCGTGACCTGAGGTCAACACCGTAAGTTAACCTCACCCAAATAAAAAGTATATCATTCGACGCGCCTGAGCTAGGCAAACATGATGCTGCCAAAATCGCGGCTCTGCGGCCGTTTTTTGCGAAGTTATTCACCAAAAACGAAACTGTACCTTGGGACACTTGACCTGACCTCAGAGGTCACCAGTTGACCTAGGACCTTAAAATCGGGTATCAATATCTGCGGCTCGTAACGGCGCACAGGCTCATTTTTTCCGCGACGCGCTGGCTCCACTAGGGGCAAAACGGCGAGGGGGTCGTACCCGCCCCCCTCGGCAAGCGCATATGTAGAAAGGCAATAGGTCCGGCGAGGGTTAAGGCACGAGTTTCATCCTTATAAATCAATAAGCCATCATAATGCTCTACTTTTAGTTTTGTCCCATCCTGAAATTCAAGAAATCACAAAATAAAGACCTCAAAGGAAAGAAAAACACCATTATCAGCTGGAAAAGTAACACAACACTTGAATACATATGGTCTCTTTATGCTAAATCATTAGACATCAAATCACTGTCCCACTGGAGCAGGCTGAGTCCCACTGTGTCCCGCTGGGACCGGCTGAGTCAAACTTTGTCCCGCTGGGCGCTGGACCCGGCTGAGTCCCAATATGTCCTGCTGTAGTCGGCTGAGTTCCAATTTGTCCCGCTGTAGTTGGCTGAGTCGCACTATGCCCTGCAGTAGTTGGCTGAGTCCCACTTTGCTCCCCTGTAATCAGCTAAGTCCCACTATGTCCCGCTTGACACGTTCTCTAGAGACTTTTTCATAATCTAATGATGTCATTCAATTCATCAGTGCTTCCAATCCATGTCAATACACTTATAATATTGAATATACCAATCTTAACTGTTTACACCGCTGTAGCTATTGATCATGCCTGCGCAACCCTTACCCAATGTTGAAGGTCCAGACTGGAAAACATCCATACACTACGCCGGACGGCCGTGAGACCCTCTTGCGCCGAAATTCGGCGCAAGCGATTTTGCGCCGAAATTTCTGCGTCATTTGTGCCAAAAATTAGGTGCCTATTTGTGCGAAAATTAAGCCCTTTTCTTATAAAGCACATGTGCACATCTACTGATCAAGGCTATATCAACCAGACAGACTAGACAGAGTGTTTCGGGGCCTTGTACGCTCTCCCATGTTTGAGCGTCCAAATGAGTTTTTTATTTCCACGTAAACCTCGGCGGGAGCCAGCGAGGGCCGGGCAGCGGATCAGCACGTGCTCCGGCACATCAGCCTCTTCTCGGCTCACGGTGCAGACTGCAGAGCGCCGCTGGGCACCGCTTGTCTGGGCACTGCTGGCACGCGGGGGAGTGGAAACAGCCTGAGCCGATTCGGTGCCGTACTGGATCGAGCGGCCCCGGTGGCCCGCCCTCATCTGATGCACCGAAATGGCATCCTCTCGGTCCTCTTCGGGGATAGAGAGCGGCGGCATGCTCCCGAAGAGTGGTTTGAATAGTGATACTGAGCAGTTGTCGCGCCACTGATGCCAGGCCGCCAATGTCGCCCTGGTCAGCGAGCGGGCATTTGAGGGCAGGGCGGCCGCCTGTTTTGCCAGGTAGTCCGCGCTCTCATTCCCCTCGATACTGCAGTGGGCAGGAACCCACTGCTATTGCTTGACGACGCTTGGCGACGTTCAAAAAGGTTTTCCATGCCTATCTCTACGCCAAAGGCTGAGGCCTCACCTGGCCCCTGGGCGGCCATTCCTCCGCGGAGTAGACTCAGGGCAGCTTGCCAGTTCGGGCACGCAACGACCGAGGTGGGGAGGAACCATTCCAGAGCCGCCCGCGGGGCTAATCTGCTGCTAGATTGACCAGCATACCACATAAATTCGGTGACCATCTTTCGCCAAGAAAATTATGCGACCGCCCTCAGTCCTGCGGCGCCGAAAAATTTGTACGCCGCAATGCGCTGAATTTGGGGCATGAGAAGTTAGGCTGGACTGGACGTGCACTGAAATTTTCGGCACGATCCCACCACTACGCCGGACATATTCAGCATAATATGTATTTTTTCCAGTCTGGTTGTAGGTCAGTAGATAAGGTTCTTTCAGGTTATAATGTTTTTTATCTTCACCGTGCTTCTTAACATTTACCGGCTATCCTGCCATCCAAAACATACCCACTCCCCTCTCTTGTTAGTCGTTTTTATAGCTGTTTGCATTGTCCCTAGACACCTTGCTACTTTGCCCAATCTATGAGTTGGAGTCAAGGCAATTTTCACTGATATTAATATTCACCCACCTTATTTTTGAAGACGTATCCCTTCGGCTATGTTCTCCACTAAGGCGAGTAGGGTGCAATTCATAAACCCTCCACAAGTTATTTCAAACACATACGGATAATGAGCCACACTATCTTCCGTAAAACTTAACAGTTCCTTCCCTGTCTGCCCACCTACCAATTCAATACCAAATTGAGTTGTCAGTATCCAAACCCAAACTGAAACCCCTCCACACACCCCCTTCGTCCACACTTTTCAGCTTTAGGTGCTCCCGCGCTCGACGTGGCAAAGAACTTCGCAAACCCAATGGTCAATGGGCTGTTCAAAAACTCTGACACGCTGGGTGGGTGCTGCTGTTACCATGCTGTTACCAATTAAATGACGTAGCATCTTTTCTATGAACCAATTAGAACAGCACCGAAATGCACCTATTCTTGCACAGGTTTTTTGAACAGCTGCTTATGTCACCAATGCGCATACTATGAATCCAATTTTGATCTGTTGTTTTTTGAGTCAACTTTGTCAAGATCAGGGGCGGATCCAAGGGGGGGGTCACATGGGTCATGGCCCCCCCCTTGAGGCCCGGGGGCCCAAAGACCTGCCAGGGGCACCACCGGCCTATCAGGGGAATCACAGTCCTGACAGGGGCACCACAGGACCGCCAGGGGCACCACAGGCCTAGCAGGGACACCACGGGCCTGGTGCCCCTGGGCCCTGGCAGGACTGTAACGCCCCTGACAAGCCTGAAGTGTCCCCGGCAGGCACGTGGTGCCCCTGACAGGCCTGAGGCGCCCCTGCAAGGCCGGTGGTGCCCCTGGCAGGCCTGTGGTGTCCATGGCAGGCCTGTGGTGCCATTGCTAGGCCTCTGGTGCCCCTGACAGGCTTGTAATGCCCCTGGAAGGACTGTGGTGCCCCTGGGCCCTGACAAGCCTGAGGTGCCCCTGACAGGCCAGTGGTGCCCTTGCTAGGCCTGTGGTGCCCCTGGCAGGCTTCTGGTGCCCCTGACAGGCTTGCGGTGCCCTTGGAAGGACTGTGGTGTCCCTGGGCCCTGACAAGCCTGAGGTGCCCCTGACAGGCCCGTGGTGCCCTTGTTAGGCCTGTGGTGCCCCTGGCAGGCCTCTGGTGCCCTTGCTAGGCCGCTTGTGCCCCTGGCAGGCCTCTGGTGCCCTTGCTAGGCCACTGGTACCCCTGCGCCCGGAGAGGACTGGTGCCCCTGAAAAGTCTGAAGTGCCCCTCGGCAGGCCCGTGGTGCCCCTGACAGGCCCAAGGTGCCCCTGCGAGGCCGGTGGTGCCCCTGGCAGACCTCTGGTGCCTCTGACAGGTCTGTGGTGCCCCTGGCAGGTCTGTGGCGCCCCTGGCAGACCTGTGTTGACTGGTGCCCCTGCTAGGTCGCTGGTGCCCCTCACAGACCTGTGGTGCCCCTGGGCCTTGACAAGCCTGAGATGCATGGCTATGACAGGCTCGTGGTGCCCCTGATAGACCAGTGGTGCCCTTGCTAGGCCTGTAGTGCCCCTGGCAGGCCTCTGGTGCCCCTGCTACCCCTGCGCCCGGAGAGGACTATGGTGCCCCTGAAAAGCCTGAAGTGCCTCTCGACAGGCCCGTGGTGCCCCTGGGCCCTGACAGGCCCAAGTTACCCCTGCGAGGTCGGTGGTGCTCCTGGCAGGCCTCTGGTGCCCCTGGCAGGTCTGTGGTGCCCCTGGCAGGCCTGTGTTGACTGGTGCCCCTGCTAGGCCGCTGGTGCCCCTCACAGGCCTGCGGTGCCCCTGGAAGGACTGTGGTGCCCCTGCCCCTAGGGGTGCTCATGGGCCCAACAGGCCCGTTGTGCCCCTGACAGGCCTGTCGTGTATACTTGCTAGACCTGTGGTGCCCCTGCTTCCTGGCAGGCCTGTGGTGCCCCTGGCGGGCCTGTGGCGCCCCTACAAGGCCGTAGGTGCCCCTGACAGGTTTGTGGTGTCCCTGGAAGGACTTTGGTGCCCCTGACAAGCCTGAAGTGTCAAGGACAGACCCTTTAGACGCCAGGGTCAAGTTCGTCGGACTGACAACGATTTGCTTACCTGATAACGTTCCTGGTAAGTACTCACTACTCAGCGTCCACAACATATATACACATAGCACATTCATATATACCCAGGTGAAAAAATCTTACAAGATCTTACAAGAATCTTCTCGATCTTGCAAGATCTTATATGATTCTGAGGACAGTCTTGCAAGACCTAGGGAATCTTGTACAAGACTGTCCCAATCTTGCAAGAGTCTTGTAAGAATGCGGTGGTTTCCTTGCAAGAATCTTTCTTGCAAGATTCTGGCAAGTCTGTTGGTTACTTGTAAGATTTTTTTAACAGCTCGCTGATCGGTCATGACCATTGATAAGCCTCATACTAAAGTATGAGGAGTACCTTGGGAGAAATGCCTCGCCCCGGTGCGTTGATAAGTTGGACTGGACATTTCTTCTCAATCTGCAACCTACCGGGATTTATTCACCTAGTCCTCAGGACGTCACATCTCATTATTAGAACTGGCGGGACATCAACATTCGAATGTTGTTGTCAACATTGTCCCATTACGAATTGTGAATTGATCCCTATAAAAGAATCGATTCACTTCATAACTCCCAAATCCCTTCATAACATTCTCAGCTTAATTTGACGCATTACTGTACTGTATTATTTGGGGACTTAAGCGTGCATTTGTGCGCAGTGGTGATCTTTTAGAGACTGTACCGACTGGAATTTAGCGACCACTGACCGTTTTAGAGACCGTACGGTCGGCGGCGGGCGTCCCCTCCCAGGCCTCCCAGTCCCGATCCTCGCCTGGGGCGAAGGCCGGAGACGCCGGAGAGGGGAGCGCGCATCGCGCGCGCCCCCCTCCGCCGCATTCCATCCGTCCCATTCACTGCCCGCTCGCGATGTGCGGACGGCTGACGGGGGTGTCGAGTGTGTGCCGTGCGGTGTTGGTGTCGTCTGCCGTCTCCTCTTCCGACCTGAAGGTAAGGTTCTGCCATGCTGTATTGCTGTGTAACAATATTCTCAATATTTGCAGCATTACAGAAAAAAAGCCCCGAAACGTTCACTCAAAAATAGCTGATTGCCTGTCATTCTTTTGCATGCCACAAAGGGAATAGTGCTGACGGTAACGTCATACGGTGAAACTGGGCCCAGGGATGGTAGATACGTGAGGATGATAGCTATGATATGCTGAATTATCTTTAATCGACAATGAGCCCCATCAATTCTAGTTTTTGACTGATAGGTACTGGCTCACCTTTTCACATCTGGCTTTGGATATTACCTGATTATATAAATGACATTTCATTTCAGCATTCGAGAATCTCGGCTCACCAATAATATGCGATGCAAGGCTCGACGGGCGACATCCTCGCTCAGGATGTGTACGAGTATAGCTGGATGCAGACGGAACGGCGGCCTCGACAATGGTGACATGACGTGACGTCAACGGTGTGATGGTGTGATGTGACTGTGACGTGTGGATGACTCGAAAAGTAAAGGGCTTTAATATGTGTTCTCAGCTATACATTTTTTATGAATACATATTGATTTAGACGTTTACACTGGCATATTATCCATTTCACTTTGCGGATTTCGTACACATGGGTCTCGACATGAATACAATCGAAACAATATCTTAGGGCAACGATGTGTCTGGAAGTCTTGCACAAGGCTTGCAAGTCTTCGATAAGACTTCCAAGTCTTGCTGAAGATTTGTCAGAGTCTTAGCAAGCCTTGTAGAAGGTTTGCCAGAGTCTGGTACAAAACTTGTTGAAGTCTTGTACAATACTCTTGCAACAGTCTGGTAAGACTCTAGCAAAAGCTTAGCAAAAGCTTTGTACAAGACATGCAAGAGTCTTGTACAAGACTTCTGCAAGATTCTTATACAGTACACGTAAGAGTCTTACAAGACTCTTGCAAGAGCCTTGTGCAAGACATGCAAGAATCTTGTACCAGACCAGCAAGATTCTTTATAAGAATCTTGTATAAGATGTGCAAGATTCTTGTAAAAGATTTGCAAGAATCTTGCACCAGACTTGCAAGATTCTTGCACAAGATTTATAAGAATCTTGTATAAGATGTGCAAGATTCTTGTAAAAGATTTGCAAGAATCTTGCACCAGACTTGCAAGATTCTTGCACAAGATTTATAAAAATCTTGTATAAGATGTGCAAGATTCTTGTAAAAGATTTACAAGAATCTTGTACCAGACTTGCAAGATTCTTGCACAAGATTTATAAGAATCTTGTATAAGATGTGCAAGATTCTTGTAGAAGATTAACAAGAATCTTGTACAAGACATGCAAGATTCATACACAATATCTTACAAGAAAGTGGGCCAATTTCTTGCAAGATTGTCTTGCATAATAATGCCTGACAATCTTGTAAGATTTTTTCACCTGGGTACCTACTTGCTTACAATTGGTAAATGTGGTTGTGGCTAAGAGTTAAGATACTGACTAAAAATAAAAAATAAAAATAAAAAAAACTGAAAATGGGGCACCACCAAAATGAAGTGGACGAAATCCGTTGAGTTTTTAATTTTGGGTATAGGTAGGGGCACCACTTCGATTCATGACCCTCCCCTTGGAGTTTTCCTGGATCCGCCCCTGGTCAAGATTACTTTACTTCTTGCTTTGAGTGGCCAGTTCACCATTTTACTGCTGTTTTTGAAATATTCATTGATTCATCACAACAGTTTTAATCGATTATCATGAAATATTTGAGCGTTCTTTGAAAAATGAATGCCCCGTATTAATTCCTGAGGCAGGTCTTTAAATTACTCGTCTTTTCTCTTTACTGTGCTTTTTCAATTTCGACCATAATTTCGACTATATTCCTATTTAAATAGCTACTAGAAATTTATGACAAACATTATTTCTGCCCTTTCGAAGCACTCATGTAGCAAATTTTTTTATAATAATTTTTTAAGAAAAGTTTACTGACTTCTTTATAGACAGTTTATAACTTTTCTGCGAATATTTACAAGTGTACATTGCTACTACTAGCAAGGCAGTATATACCGCTAGTAGTAGCTTATTGAATACAAATCCGACGCCACACGTGGGCTCTCTTTTGGCACCGCGTGCTCGCAGCCATGGCGGATTTGGCGAGCGAGGTCTCATCTTTGGTGCTTTCACACCTTTCCCAGGTGGATCCCGGATTAGCGAAGCAGTATAAATCAAAAAGAAAATCAGTAAGTATATATGTTGGTTACTCCAGCCCCAGAATGAGCTGAATAGTCAAATGAGCCTTGCATGGTTCAATTTTCACTACCTATCTTGACTTTTCCAGTTTCTGATGTGCCTTACTATACAACTGGATTAAATCAGCTGGCGACGCACGATAGCTATGACGTTTATCTATATATACATATATAGATGGACATGAACACGTAAAATGGCTCTCAGAAAAATCAATATCAATATTTAGTTGTTTATACCTCAGTTGGGCAAACTAGACTTTTGGAATCAAAATATGGAGGCATCAATAATTTGATTCTGGTGGGAGGAGCCATGACCAAATATGGGCATGGAATCAATTTTTTGATTCATTTGGGTACACTTTTGACTTCAAATGTATCGTTACGGTTGAAAAAAGGCCCATGACGGTGAGTTTTTTCTTTAAAAAGGTAGAAAAATGTGGAAGCTTTCCAAAAAGTGTTACCTCAAAACTAAGAAATTGTCCCTTTGGCCTTGTGAATGAGAGAAAGACAGAGTCACTGTTCATCACGTAAAAGCTGTTTTGAGGAAATCACACTGTATGTTATTTTTGTATCATGAATCGCAACTAAACAATCAGTATTTATGTAAAATAGCAAAATGAATTTTTCAAACCCCTTATTATCATTGTTGTAGTGCTTTTATATTTATTATATGGTTTTTACCTGTTGCTTCAGTTTTTGTATTCTTGACATTTAAAAATTGTGAATTGTTATCAAATGTAGTGAAGGTTAACTACAACAATGCTATAGGTATCTGTTGTGGTACTGAGGATACCACTAAATGAGAATAGTAGCAAGATAAATGATGTATTCCTGCAAGTCATTGTTGCCTATCTCTTAACATTACCTGTGAATCAGAACAATGATTAGCCAGCTGATGGGGAATCAATATTGTGATTATCTGTTTAAAGTGAATCAATTCCTTGATTGCCTTTCACTTCCTATAGAATTCAAATTGTTATGATAGGAGCAATATTATTTTGCTTAGGAGATAGTTCCAGCATTTCTGTTCAAGATCAGGCATGCTCCTTCTTGAAACACTCTCATATTTTTATGTGATTGGTAAGTTAGAAATGGTCTGCATTTATGCCCAAATATGGTCATAAGGAATCAATCTTTTGATGCCTCCATATTTTGATTCCAAAGGTCTAGTTTGCCCAACTGACCTAGCGTTGATATATAACAAGCTCTGCTAGCGCCACCATGCGGCGCCAGCTGGAAAATTAGCCAGAAGATAGTAAGGCACTTTCTTATACTTATACTTATAAAATGCGGAATTTAGGAAGGCCTTTTGGTATTTATTTAGTTTAGGACCGGCAGCCTTTACTTTCATGCGAACCCCAAGTGATAGTAAGAAGCATATCACATGACATAATTTGAAGTTTTAAACCACCTGTGAAATATTTACCGTCACCACCGGCCACTACAGCTGTAGCACTCCACCAGCCGTTTGCGCCACGTAGACAGGATCGAATGAATAAACTCCAAGGTTGAGTGAAAACATTACGCTATTCAATTTTGTTATGAAAGTTGAAGTGACGTCATCATAATACTTGTGGCAGAGCAGTGCATTGCCGAAGGCAATGCCTTAGGAGAGATTGAGATTACAAGCAATGCTAAATCAAATATTTTAGGTTAAGTAATTGTGTATCTAGCTTCCAGGCTAATTTGCAGATCTTGATGATTTTACTTGGCTGATTGTAATTTTGCATTGGGGGAAGCAGCCCAATTTGAAATGCTTTAAGCATTTATTGTGGTCAGTGGTGTTAATGTAAAATGACTAATTTGCACTTCTTTTCTTTTTACAGCTTCCACTGGATGATTCTGCTCCAACACTTGATGCAGTTGTGAAGTTTTACAAAACGTAAGTTGAAGTCTCTTCCTATTGTTTAATTTTGAGTAACAGGATTGAGGGTGGCAGATATGAGAAATTGCACAGTGACAATTCAGGTTGTCTTACATATCAGACTATAGCTGCTCCATATGCTCAGGAGTGATAAATTGACAATAATGTGGAGGCACTTCTTCCACCCTGATCCCACCAAGAGCAATGACCCCAAATGCTACAAAAAAAAACTACTAGCAGTAGCGATGCACCACCAACTTCCCAGCATTATAAAACAAATGTCATTGCAGACTAAAATATTCTTGGAATTTCCTTTCCTAGATGGCTTATCAAAACTATCCAAACCTTACATTACTTTACCTAGCCTAACAAAACCTAACACAATTAGGCATTAATGTAGGTACTAGGAAGGTACCTACTACCTACTTTATTTGTGTTAATCTGTGCAACAGATGTGTCAACAATTGAGCTTGTTCATGAGGGTGCCAAACTTGTACTTTGATTTTCAGGTGAGGGTCAGGTCATCACAGGTCACGGAAATATTATATCATGCGTCGGTCACGTGACACATGTTTTATGGTCCATTTAGGCCATAGATTTCGAATTTGGTGTCGTTTGTGTCATTCGAGGTCATTTTGAGTTGAATTTAGCTTAGGTCAGGTTACTTTTAGGTAAAAAAGGTCAAATTTTGAAGTTAAAATTTTTCAACAAAAAGAGTGTCCATTGGATGCAGTTTGAGCTCTCAGGAACACGATGGTGCTAATTATATTGGTGTATGACGTCAAGTACGCACTGAAAAATTGATTTGAAAAATTTATAATTGTGAATTTTTTTGCAATAATGTGTATAACTTGACCATTTTTTGAAGATATTTAGCTACAACTTGCTACAGTAAGTCATAAGTATGTGTTCTATCACATATATTCCAGGTTTTTCGAAAAGTCAAAAAGTTTTTTGAAAAAATATTAAAATATAAATTTTGAATTCTATGATATAAAATTTTCAATACTTTGAAAATCCGACATAGCAGTTTGATAGCACAGTCTATCCTGAGTCCTCTCATGCAAAGAAATTGGATCTAGCTCAAAAGCTGAGCTATTGGGAGCGATTGTCGTGGTTCAATGTTTTGCGTCGAAATCGGCCGAACATGACGTCACTCTGACGTCATTTCCAGCCGACCTATGGTAGCTACGAAGTTCATATTTTGACACAAGTTTTCAAATTGATGCAGCCGAAGGTACTGAAAGTTTGGCGTCGATACGTCAAGCGCTTATGAATAGCACCCCCCCCCCCCCCCCCCCCACCAGGGCGGCGCGGGTAGAACCATCCGGAGTCGGAGTCGATTTTTGAAGCCGGAGTCGGAGTCACCCTAAATTACATTGACTCCGCAGCCCTGGTCAACACCCACCCAAAGATGACCTTTTCCGGACATAAAGTATGGTATTCAGCATTCAACGTGAAAATACAATGATGGTAGTAATTGCTCTGCAGATGTTTTTACTGTAGGTTTAGTCCAGAAGTCATCCAGATTCCAGACCTTTGGGCTCTTGACCTGACCTCAGAAATAACTGCTTGAGCTGACACTAAATTGCTTGACATCAGTCGCTTCACAGGGCGGACACTTGTTTTTCGTGAGGCTGTAGCTCTCTAGGTTTGTTTCAGTGTAGGTGTAAAATTGCTCAACTCGCGATTACTGAAGGTTTCGTCGAGCTCGGCCCCTTTTTGTGCGAGGTATTTGCGAAAACCGAGGGGGGTCCGTTCAACCCCCTCCCCCTCCCATAAGTGCGATTGTTAATAAACATGCCAAGTCCGCTGTCTGTTTGAGCCCGGAGTTTATTTGAGACATTGCCATGACGCAGCTTTTCTTGCAACTGACAAGTACACATTGCCAAGTGCGAACCTTTCCACTTTATCTTTTGAAACGGGCCTTTTTACTTTTCTTTTCCCTCAAATTTTTCTGTCTTGTATATTGTCATTTCGATTTGTTTTAATTTCTGGATTTTGCGGAATAGTTTGCCCACGGTGACTATAAATAAGCTAAGCTAAGTGTCAACTTTCGTTCGAAATAAGACTTTTTTAATTTGGTCTCTCTTGCTTTCAGGAAATCACCTAATGTCAGTATCATCAAAACACCGAAGAAGGCACAAGTGAACGGAAAAGCCAAAGCAGGTAAAAAACAAGAATCGAGTTCAGAAGACTCTGAATCTGACAGTGATGACGAGCCCGTGCCTCCTCCGTCGGCTAAGAAGACCCCCGTGAAGCCCATTGCTGCAAAGCCGGCCTCGTCAGATGAGTCGTCAGACGATTCGAGTGACGAAGAACCAGCTAAGAAAATCGTATTGGCTTCTCCGAAGAAAGTCGCAGCCACTCCAGCAAAGAAAGATGAGTCTTCTGATGAAGAGTCGAGCAGCGAAGATGAAGCCCCCAAGAAGGCTGCTACTCCAGCAAAGCCGACGCCGGCGAAGCCAGCAGCAAAGAAAAAGGAGAGCTCTTCTGAGGACTCTAGCAGCGAGGATGACGAACCTCCGGCAAAAAAGATTGTGCAACCGGCAAAACCGAAAGTGGCAGCAAAACAAGAGTCATCAGAGGAGGATTCAAGCAGTGATGAAGACGAGCCACCCAAGAAGGTGGTGGCAACACCTGCCAAGGCGCCCGCCGCAAAGATCGCTCCCAAGAAGGCATCTTCATCAGAAGAGGACTCCAGTAGTGAGGACGAGACTCCTCCCGCGAAGGTGGCTCCGGCAAAGGTAACGCCCGCAAAGCCTGTTGCGAAGAAGGCAGAGTCCTCATCTGAAGAGGACAGCAGCGAAGAGGAGGGTCCACCGAAAGCAGTGCCGCCTAAAGCAACACCAGCAAAAGCACCCGCCAAGAAACCCGAGTCGTCTTCGGACGAGGACAGCAGCGATGAAGAGGACGAGCCCGTCAAAAAGGTGGTGCCGACCCCTGCTAAGGCTAAGGCAGCTCCCAGTAAGCCAGTCGCAAAGAAGGACGAGTCGTCATCGGAGGAGTCCAGTAGTGAGGAAGACGAACCTCCGAAGAAGGTAGCACCTGCAAAACCGACCCCGGCAAAGGTAGTGGCAAAGAAGGACGAATCGTCGTCAGAAGAAGACTCCAGTGAGGATGAGGCTCCCAAGAAGGTTGTACCTGCAAAACCAACTCCAGCAAAGGCAGCACCGGTTAAAAAGGAATCATCGTCGGAGGACTCTAGCAGCGAGGACGAGGCTCCCAAAAAGCCCGCCGTCAAGGCCACCCCCGTCAAGCCCGCTGCGAAGGCGGAATCATCGTCAGAGGAAGACAGCAGTGAAGATGAGGCGCCCAAGAAGGTGACGCCCGTAGCCAAGTCGACGCCTGCTAAACCGGCAGCTAAGAAGGCAGAATCGTCATCTGAGGAGGACTCGAGCAGTGACGAGGAGCCGAAGAAGGCAGTTCCCGCCGTCAAGACGCCTGCCAAGGCCGCGGCGAAGAAGCGCGAGTCGTCCTCGTCAGAAGACAGCGATGACGACGAGCCTGCGCCGAAGAAGGCGGCGGTGACGAAGGCGCCGACGGCCGCGGCGGCCGAGGACAGTTCTTCTGATGAGGACAGTGAGGACGACGAGCCGCCGAAGAAGGTGGTGCCGGTGGCTGCCAAGCACGCCATGTCCGAGTCAGACGACAGCGACGACTCCGATGAAGAAGAGGGGCCGAAACCGAAGAAGAAGAAGGCGAAACTGGAGAACGGCGACAGCGGGGTGGAGGATGACGTCACCGTCCGCAAACAGGTACGTACCGCTGCCACTCCTCATTGCGGCTGATAGTGTGGACCCTATATATTTTGGGGCGAGTCTCTAAACTTTGTTTATAACTAAGTCAGATATCTAAACCGCGGTGTCAATCATTTTGTGAGCTTTCATCGCTTATCACTTAGATCAGTGTCAATCGAACTGTGATTTTTGCCAAGGTGCCTTTTCTAATGTGTATTATTTGTCCCATTTGTCATTGCCTACCTGTGTATTCTGGATTACGAGTGTTAAAGCCATCTACTCTCAAAAGTGCTCTTTTTTATAAAAGCACAGTAACTTGTCTGCATGTTGATTTCCTTTTTTGTCTACACATTACTCCTCTTATGTTTTTAAAATGCCAAAGTGACCCATTTCAGCACGTTTGATAACAATGGCCAGGGACAATGGCTAGTTCCTACTAATAATTTGTCATTCATTTGTCACTGACGACGTCCCAGCTGTATTTGCTACACGCTACTTTGTGTGGACTGTGCCGTCATGTGCTGTGCACGCGCCGCTGACATACCTGCAGGTTCAGATTAAGACTCCGCAGCCGGTGGCCAAGGCCAAGGGCCAGGCGGCGTCGGCCGGCCGGCGACAGAACACGCCGTTCCGCCGCGTGCGCGAGGAGGAGGTGGAGGTACACCAGCAGCTGGCCGACAACTCCTTCGAGGCCAAGGTAACCGCGCAGTGTCGGCGTGTCGCGCTGAGCCGCCCCCTCCCCCGTGTTTTAGGACGCTGACGAGGAGGAAGAGGAAGACGACGAGACGGTCGAATTCGATACTCGTCCGCCGCGCGCCGGCCTCGGATACGGCAACGGCGGTGGCGGATTCCGGGGTCGCGGTGGCGGAGACCGAGGCGGATTCAGGGGCCGGGGCAGCGATAGGGGTGGTTTCAGGGGCCGTGGCGGCGGTGACAGAGGAGGTTTCAGGGGCCGTGGCGGCGGCGACCGAGGCGGTTTCAGGGGTCGTGGCGGCGGCGACCGAGGCGGGTTCCGGGGTCGCGGCGGAGACAGAGGCGGGTTCCGGGGGCGCGGCGGCGGCGACCGAGGCGGGTTCCGGGGTCGTGGCGGCGGCGGCGACCGAGGCGGGTTCCGGGGTCGCGCCGGATCCCGCGGAGGCACCGATAAGAACGGGTTCGCGGCGCGCGGTAAGGGCGTGAGGACGACGTTCGACTAGCGTGTTGGTCGCGCCGGCCCGACTGTGTGTGTCGGTATGTCGACTGTATGTCGGTGTGTGTGTGGTGTTGGTGGCGGAGGGCGGGCCGCGCGGACGCGCAGTGACGGCTCTGCTCTCTTCCAGTCGGGTGCCGTCGGATCCTGGGGCGAGCGGGCCAACCGAGACCTCAAGTTCACCCGCGGAAAGGGATTCCGGCATGAGAAGACAAAGAAGAAACGCGGGAGCTACAGTGGTGGACAGATAGACACAACTGTTCATTCGATCAAGTTCACGTGAGAGCCGCCCCGCCCCCGCCCCGCCCCGCCTCGCCTGGGCCCCATGTACCGGCTGAGGCCCACTGAACTGCCCAGGGACCCGGTGTCGGGTCAGCGGTCGATCTGTGTCGAGCTGCCGAGCGTGCACCGGTGTCCGGCCGCCGCCCCAAGTGTTATGGGATTCTATGTCTATTTTGAGAGTGTTTGGTACTAGCCGAGCGTTTCACGGCATGTTTCATTTGTGCGACTGCCGCCAGACTGACTGGCTGTCGAGCTCATGTGCGCTGTCATTCATCCGCGAATATAGGTGGCGCCCGACCAGGGTGCCGCACACCGTTACTGTTTGTAAACTGAGACTGTGGCGTCTGAAATGAACTGAGCGACATGGGAAGGAGCAGAAACGGGGACATCCAGAGCGTGGGTTACGGAGAAGAGGGCGAGCGTAGCTGTGTAAGAAATATTGCTGAAGAGGAACCAAGATGATTAATTATTTCATCGTGAGTAATTGATTTTAGGAACCAGGGTACTTGGAAGACCCGGCCCGTGTCTACCGATCGCTGTGGTACAATGCGAACAACAGTCATGTCTGTTGTAAAGCACCAATTATGAGAACAATCCACGAAATTCGGCGTTTCTAATCACTGCAAATTTTGGAACAAAGCAATTCATAAAAGTGAGTGCTAACCTCGCATAAACCACTGATTACGATTGGCTTTTCGAATGCGTTAAAAGGTGAAAACGACCAACCATACCTAATAAGCACGCTTTCCGAACCACGGTAGTCGTCATCGATAGAGATGTGATGCCCAATCAATGAAGAGTCGTAGGCCCTGTTACACTCATGATGCCACCTGATGCTATCAATAGCATGAGGCTGCGCCGTTTCTTGTCACACCGTCCTAGAGGAAACGCCCCTCGCTGACAGAACTGGCTCGTCTGCACTACATAGGGTAGGTATTAATTTCAGGCATTGATAAAATCACTCCAAAAACTCATGGGGCACACTGCTAATAAACATTATACCCAATATAGGCATGTGTTTTGTGTATACATCGCCCGATCCCCCGCTCAGCAACTTTGGCTGCTGGAGCAGCCATATCGGCCATTAGTTGCCCCCCGCTCCGGGGCACCGACTCTCAGCGATGACGGAATCGCCGGGCCCGATGATTTGTTTGTTTGTTTTGTTGGGTTAGGCCCTTTCGGTCCAATGCACAGTGGGGATTTTTCCGATCTAGCGCCTATTAATTCAAAAAATATTTTTTGGATTTTTGTTAATTTTTTGTGTCAGGAGGGCTAAGAAATGTCTGAATTTTTCATATATGGCATTGTTTTATCTGTATGTCCACAGCAAAACTAGGAAAAATGCGCCCAAAGTTCACACTCATGCGTGATTACTCAATGGGCTCAGCAAGGCCCGAAAGTATAGCTCAATTTCATTGTCCTGTCCTGTTGGTTTTAATCTTGCGAGGTCTTAAAGTTGCATATCGTCTGAAAGGCACCTTTATTAGGAATGGAATGGCAAACAGAAAGTATGCCACAACCTTACTAAGGTCACAAAAATGCCCTTTACAAAAAAAACCCTTACAGACAGCATATTGAAGGAATGGTATTCTAAATAAATGTAGGAAATCAACAATGTTCTCCACACTTTTCCACTCCGAAATATATCCTATCGAATTCGCCACTTTCTTCTGCACAAGACAACGCCTAGTTTGGCTGCCGAAACTTGCCTGAACACGGAATATTCACATTAGAGTATCTTAACACCCCACTCGAGGAGCGCTAGGGCAAACAGCACGATATAGGTATGTTCCGGACATAGGCGAATAATTTTACTTCGTGATTTATATGATGCATATTTTTTTGAGACACATTCATTAGGAATAGGATGACAAGCGTAGATTATACATACCGTAACCTTATTAACCATCGCACTTGTGGGGAGGGGGAGGGGGAAGGGGTCGGATAAAACCCCATGGTTTTCCGCAAATTACTCGCGCAAAAAGCGGCCGATCGCGCCGAAACTTTCGGTACCCTCGAGATCATCAATTTTACATCTAACCTAAAAATTTCATGACTCTGACCCAACTGACCTTTGACCTGTGGCATACTTCTCGAGACCATGTTTGGCCGGAATCGCGATTCGGCGTATGCCAGCTCACATTATCCGCGGTTTCCAGTCTTTTTGTGGTTTTAAACGTTCAGATATGTGAAATGATGTTGGTGCCATGCATAATGGTGGGAGTCAAGGTCACGTGAAGGTCAAGTCAAGGTCATTGACCTTTTGATGACCTTGGTTCACTTTTTCGAGTTTTACTTGTTTCTAGGGTAGTTTTTGGTGCTGATTTCGATTTTAGCAGCCATTTGAATATTTACGAAGTAGTTCTAGTGCCTTCGTTCCATGTTACGAAGCTATCAGTAGTAGGTGACACTTCTATGGATGGCCGGCAGGACGTCTACTAATTGATCTAACCTGACCTGACCCGACCTGGCCTAAATGCATAAAGACATCGTCTGTGATCAAAACTAACATGAAATTCGTGATCAGCATCCCAAAATACCCCGTAACACCCTAACTTTCCGAAGTTTCAAGAGGTCTCAATTTCCCAACTTTAGTTGGGTCATTAAACTGACTTGGAAAGTCAGCTTATGATCTTGGACTTTGAAATTGGATATATTCGGCCTAATTTCGTCATAGGCAGCACGCTTGACTTTTCCGCGAAGCTCTAGCTTGATCAGGGGCCAAACGGCTGAGCGGGGGGTCCAATTGAACCCCATATACTATGTTGATTATGCACATTTACAGGTAAAATTCTCACCAGAACACACCAGCCAACATCTGTGCACAATCTGGCTACAATTCTACCTATGGTTTGCCCTCTACGAATAAATACGTGCTAGATCGGAAAAATCCCCACTGTGCAATGAGACCATTTCAGAGCCGGGAGGATGATAGGATATAGGGGGAGACATTGGTCTGGGCAGGCACCCTAGTGAGTCGCCGGGGCTGAGCCCGTCCAGAGGACAGGCCACCCAGCCCCAAGGCACTCACCGCACCCGGCTACGGTGTGCGCTCCCTCGGGAGCAGCGGTGCCGCTCCAAGGGAGCAGCCCGCATGAGATAAAGTTGCCTGTCCAGCCCGGAGGGGGGTTGCGGCGTGGAGAAGGATTTCAGTATCCTGAGGAGAGGATAGAAGCACGGAGCGGTGTGGGCCCGATGACTGAAGTCCTAGGACCTAGGTTATGAAGCACCGTGGCCGGTCGGGCCGGTGTACCAGACGGTGAATGGTTCTCTTATCTCAATCACTATCTCAGTATCTTCCTTCCCCGAATCTCCTATTCTTTGACGTTAATACTTAATAGACATTTATTGGTCATATTGCCCTTGGCCCGAATCATATTGCTATGCGCTTATCATGGATGAATCCATGTGCTAATGCTGTAGCATAAAGGGAAGACTTACGGAGAGGATTTTGCGATTTGGAAGCCACGGTTCGGCTTCACTAGAATTTGGTAGCACGATTGTGTTGACAACCCACAGCATATTTACGTCTGGACAACGAGTTGCGGGGAAAAGTGCTGATTTTGTTGCAGTTTTAGGAGCCGGTGATTAGGCTGGATTTTTTGGTTACTTTTTCGTTCCGATTCATGTATTTCATAGTGTTTGGCTTTTGAATATTTTAGTTCTTTCAGATAAATATTACTTGCCTTACAACTTTTGTAAAAACGTTTCATTTTTTATAAGTCGACGTTCAGAGTCCTAAAAATACATCAGCACTACAATCACTGTAAACAAACAAATGGAGCACCACTTGGCTCTGTTCCAAGGCCATTTTTTAGTTTATCTGGTGGTTTTCTTACTCTTGTACGTCGTTTTGTTGGATGTTTTGAATATTGACTTATATCATATTTAAGAAGCATGTTGACTGAAAACAATCCGAAGTATCCAGGAGGCTGACAGAGGTCCTGACTCCTGAGCAATATCAATATCAAGTTGAACAAGTTATGAAATTTTGGTTGATAAACGCAAGGTGATCGGGCTCATATATCAGCAAGAAAAAGTAAAATTAAAAGAGCTTATTGGCCAAAAACAAGCTATAATATTGCAGACCTTGGAGCAATACCTACTGAAGAGCACGCTGAGCAGGATCATGCCAGAAAATGTTGACTGATGAGCGCATATTGATGTATTGGTATGGATATTGAATGATAACTTACAACAGCAAGATAAATTAGTGCTAACTTTCAAGTTAAAAATCTAGAATGAATGGACTTGGGCAGCTTAGATGCTTCATGCTATGCAGATTGTAATGTGCATCAGGTACTCAGTGTCTGACAAATGAAACATGCGATCATTCCATTGCTACTGGAGGAGAAAGCTTGGATCACTAAATCCACTTTATGTTGATTTTGATGTTAATCATCAATGTATTTCTTGAAAAAAGGATTGTAGTAGAATTGTCAATGTGACAATCCATGCAACGATGTGATCATATAATGTGTTCATAGTCATTTGTGATAGTGATTATTGGTCCAATATACAATGGCAAAGCTTTCAGTCTCAGCGTTTCTTCCTGTGGATGGCCAGCAGTGACTCAGAGCTTAGAAGTATTGGTTTTCTTCACAGGGCTGGGATAAAAAGTACTGAGGGTAATCTTCCACCAAGGAACTCTACTTTGACATGGTATGAGATGTAGGCACACGCACAAGTAGGTAGGTGCTTAGTTCCTATAGTCGGTAGTTGTGTATGTTTAGTCGGGTTAGCTTAGATTAGATTGTTAGTTTTTTAATTTGCCAAGTGTCCATAAAAATGTGACCTGAGCAATGAGCATACTCCTGACTAACCTGACAGCTGACCTAACCTCAATCATCACACATATTTGCAGCCTACCCAAGACCTGCATAGCAGTAGCACTCAGTTATAGGTAGGTACTCACCCTAACTCAATCTTACCTGCTAACCTTCAACTTGCCAAAAGTTAGCTCACATTGCCAAGCTGCATCCAGGGAAACAGTCAACTGAGGAACTGGCTCATTGGGTGGCTGGTGTGAGTCTGTGCATTTAAAGTGTTTCTTCTCTGAAGCTGCTCTGCACTGCTGTATGTCATGTTAGATGCTCAGAAAATGTGGGAAATGATTACTAAGCTACTTTAGTGCTTTGTTAATGCTCAAGACATGAACAAGTACAGATCCTGCAGGGTACAGCTATGAGTTAGGTGCTAGGTGAGTATGTTATGTGAATGTGCTGTTCCCTGTTTGACCATAGTAAGTATACAAACAAGCACAGGGTCACAGTTATATTCAATCTCCACATAAACATACAACAAAAACGGCCATATGGCCTAACTCCGAACACACCACAGATAACTTAAGCCTTTGCAGGCACAAAAATGTTTTGATTAACAGGACAGGTATACAATATATCTTCTGTCCTTGGGGGATCTTGCTGCCAAGTTGAGGTACGATGACTTAACTTCAGGATTGATCAACCTTTTCTTAGCCACTGCTTATATGTGAGAAAGACCAAATGCTTGTTTGTTTTGATTTACAGGACATGTATACAATATATGTATCCTCTGTCCTTGGGGGATCTTGCTGCCAAGTTGAGGTACGATGACTGAATCTTCAGGATTGATCAACCTTTTCTTAGCCACTGCTTAAATCAATATATGAGAGACCAAATGCTTGTTTGTAAACTGCGTTGAAAATTTAATGATCCACCTTCAATTCTGACATGAAGGCACAAATGAAATCTCCTTTTCGAATACACATAGCAAAATATTTAATAAATTTTAGTGGATGGACAAGAGCAATTAGCATAGCTTCCCCTCAAGTTAACTTCTTGTTCTGGCATTGATGAATTACACTGACACTTATTCGCTTCATATTTTGTAACAAACGCGCTAAAACTGCAATATAACAGCACTATATGCTTCTTGACAAAATGCAATAGAAGTAAAAATTTAGCCCTGATGGCATTCATTCTTGGTAAAAACGTAATTACAAAATATTTTGTAGTAACTATTAAATCCCGGCCGAAAACAGTCCACGGTTTAAAAAAGAATCATTCCAATGAAGGTCCATTCTTGCGGTCCTGAAATCGCCACTATTTCCGGCCTCTCCAACGCAACTCGTTGTCCAGACGTAAATATGCCAACCCACAACGCCCAACAGACAGCTGACGGAATCGGCACGACGAAAGGTGGGTGTGTTTCGCCGGCATCTGTAGTTGCGCCTTAAACTATTTTCTTTTAATTTATTTTGTTTTTTAACTACAGCTCAATGTCAAACCTTGCGCGTTTGAGTATGACTCCCGTGCAAGGCGTGTGGCCCAGTCTGGCCCAGTCCAAGTTGAAGTGCGCCTTTTGCTTTGGCCGTTTCAGTTGGGCAAACTAGACCTTTGGAATCAAAATATGGAGGCATCAAAAGATTGATTCCTTATGACCATATTTGGGCATAAATGCAGACCATTTCTAACTTACCAAACACATAAAAATAAGATAGTGTTTCAAGAAGGAGCATGCCTGATCTTGAACAGAAATGCTGGAAGTACCTCCTAAGCAAAATAATATTGCTCCTTTCATAACAATTTGAATTATATAGGTAGTGAAAGGCAATCAAGGAATTGATTCACTTTAAACAGATAATCATAATATTGATTCCCCATCAGCTGGCTAATCATTATTTTGATTCACAGGTAATGTTAACAGATAGGCAACAATTACTTGCAAGAATACAGCATTTATCTTGCTATTATTCTCATTTAGTGGTATCCTCAGCACCACAACAGATACCTATAGCATTGTTGTACTTTACCTTCACTACATTTGATAACAATTCACAATTTTTAAATGTCAAGAATACAAAAACTGAAGCAACAGGTAAAAATCATATAATAAATATAAAAGCACTACAACAATGATAATTAGGGGTTTGAAAATTTCATTTTGCCATTTTACACAGATACTGATTGTTTAGTATGCGATTCATGATACAAAAATAACATACAGTGTGATTTCCCCAAAACAGCTTTTACGTGGTGGACAGTGCCTCTGTCTTTTTCTCATTCACAAGGCCAAAGGGACAATTTCTTAGTTTTGAGGTAACACTTTTTGCAAACTTACCACATTTTTCTACCTTTTTAAAGAAAAATCTCACCGTCATGGGCCTTTTTTCAACCGTAACGATACATTTGAAGTCAAAAGTGTACCCAAATGAATCAAAAAATTGATTCCATGCCCATATTTGGTCATGGCTCCTCCCACCAGAATCAAATTATTGATGCCTCCATATTTTGATTCCAAAAGTCTAGTTTGCCCAACTGGTTTCAGCTTGAGCTTAGCTCCCCAACTTCAAGCTTGAGCCTTGAGCTAGGTGGAAGTATTTTGATAATTCTTGCTGCTAGTGCATGGTCCACTTCCTTGAACCAACTTTATAATGCAGCTGTTGTAACAGAAATCACTCACTTCTCTTTGGTACAATCAGTAGCGGAACCTGAACCCACTCTTCTACTCCACTCAAAGTCAAAATTGAAATGAATTTTAATTTGAATAAGAAGCTTAAACTGGCTGAATATATTTACAGGTTGGCATTCTGAGCTACTCAGCAAATTTTCCTCATCAGCAAGATGACTACACCAGGTAAGGCTCAGGCTGAGGGAATAGCATCAAACATTTCTCTGTATGTCCACTGTCCAGTTGAGCTGTGCAACCAGGGACGCATTGGATTTGGAAAGGTGCAGTCTGATACACAAAGGTACTTGTTTTGGATTTAAAGGGAAGTCAATTAACCTTCTATTTGTATGTTATGCTGGTGAACAAGGACGCCGGTGAAAACAGGGCGCCGGAGGGCATATTAGTCACGTGACATTTGGAACTTCTCCCCCTCCGTGGGCCTTCTGTATTCCAAACGTCACGTGTAAATTTCACGAACCTTGATCAAAGCGCCCCAGGCGCCCTGTTTTCACCGTCGTCCGTAAACAACAGTCAAAAGTCAAAGTGAAAAGGCTTGTTTCCTTGCCAAGATATTTGACATGTCCTGACTGCTTAAGGTCAAAATGTTTCATAGAAATTGCCCTACCAGCCTTTTTATGAGTTGATATTCATTGCAGAGAAATATATGGCCTCAACCCATCAATAGCAATATACTTACCTATATGTAATCATTAAAATTTTAAAATGATAAAGTGCACCAGCATCACTCACTAGAACAGGCCCATTTGTTTTAAATAGCCTCCCATGACCAATTGGCTTTCACATAGGCCATAGGGCTATCTCTGATTGTTTTTGGGCTGAAGAAGCTGAGCTTTATAGCTGTAACTTGTGACACTTCTTCAGTTCAGTTCATGTTCATTGCTTAAGAAAGAAATGATCTTTGGCCAATGTTCTTCAATGTGTTTCTGACCAATGTTTTTGTCACCTTAGCCTGTCTCTGTCAAAAGGTATTGTTGAAAAACTGCTACTGACCTTTTCATGGACCAGTATGACTTTACAAGTGGCAGGTGTATCATATCAGGTCAAGGGTGTAATTTTCATATTCAGTTTCAACTTTCAATATTAAGTCATGAGTAATGTTTTGAGAATGTTGAATGTCTTTTGTCTAAAAAAAGGTGCACATTTCATTTTCTCCCATTATGAAGACATCACAACATTATTTTGGCCTTGGATCACTGATTCAGAGGTATCCGAGACATCCCTTCATGCATCACATCACCCTTATTAACATTGCCTCAGTTTCAAAACATTCATTCTGTCCATATACATACCTGATGTATCAGTATGCCATGTTTTATGTTTTGTGTGTAAATCAAGTGTAAATATTCGCTGAGACCGAACGGGCATACCCTAGTCCCCCCAGGTGTCCGTTTGCAAAGCCGACCAGCGCTAGGAGATGAGCCGGATTCAAACTAATGTATTACTGTGTATTCGCTACTGATGGGGATGGCCTTTGGTCATCGGCTCTCGGCAGTGATTGCATTATGTGTAGGCGAGGTGCAGTCAGCGAACCGCGCCTTGTCGTTGTTTGGCTATGTGGACATGGCATTCATCTCTAGTTTTTCTACCGATCGTACAACGGTGTTGGTCACCCGTCGGCCGTCAGGTCCAGAGCACACAATCTGGCTGGTGTGCGTTGTCGCCTCGATTATGTATAGTCCATACAAAATAATGGAACAAAGATTGTCCAGAATTTACAGTACTGCCTCGGCCTAAGTTCGGACCTAGCAGGACATGTAGCACGCGGAGTGGGGGTATGATATTGTGGTTACCTTTCGTTTGAGTCGATGTATTTGTGGTCTGCTCACTAGGGTGCATCAAACGCCCCACTTTTTCGAAAAAATTCTACGAACCCCCTGTCACAAAATTAATTTGTTACGTATCCTAAATGTATCAACCATGCCAAATTTCAAGAATTTCTGAAGCCATCTAGGGGGTCCGCATCGACCCTAAAGTTAACGAAACTTCATGAATTTGATCATTAATGGCGCTTAATTACAAATTATTTAAAATTATTCTTAGGTCAAAATATCTTTTAGAATCGCTAATCATTGCAAGTGCTATCCTAAAACTGCCCACCAAATCAATCTGAAATGTATCTGATTTCACCTATAGGAGTCTTGACACTCGCCCGTATTGGTGTTTTGTGTGCGTCTAACGTACAGGAGCTGGACCCTCTTGCTGTTCGGTCTCTGATTAAGCCAGAGCTTCACGGAAAAACTAGCGTGTTTCCCGTAACGAGAAGAAGCAGATGATATCAATTTCTACGGTCCTAGGTCATTGGTTGACCTTCCAGGTCAGGTCAATGACCCAAAAGTCGGGAAAATCGGGACCTGGTAGAACTTCGTGAATTGAGTTTGTTGTAGTTTTTTCGGGGTGCTGATTACGATTTTCAGATCAGCTTTGATCAAAGATGATGTCTCTATGCATTTAGGCTTGGTCGGGTCAGGTCAGGTCAGGTCAACCAGTGGGAGTCCTGCCAGCTATCCATAGTAGGTGTAAATCACCACCGACAGTTTCGAAATATTACGAAGGCTTCGAATAAATATTACGAAATATTACGATTAATATGTTACGAAGGCAACAAAACTACTTCGTAAGTGTTCAATGCTCAAACGTTTCAATGTAGTCACGCTTACGAGATGAGTAGACATTAGACAATGCTCCTATCATCAGACGCTACTGCAGTGTCAGTGCGTCTGCTTTTTGAAAGGCCTGCGCTCTCTCTCGTCTTTCTGGGCCATGTATCTGGTGCAACAACTATATAGCGCGGTGCAACAACTGCATATATAGCGCCGACCATTCAGCGTTGCATCCACTCGTCGACGCACGGGGAAGGGTCTTTCACAAGGAGATGAAATTCCAGAAAGTAGCAACTGGCATGTCTCAGATATTCCATTCCGGTCACCTGAGGTTCCGGAGGTTTCGTTCACGTGGTCGTGACCTATTGTTTTGGGTCAATGGGGTATATATGAAAACCGAGTCAGAATGATCATCGCCAGTCACACCCCGGCAAGACCGCGCCCAAACCTCGGCAACATTCAATAGAGCAAGTGGCGGCAACAAAACAAAGATATCAAGTTTGGTCGTCGCTACTGAAACCGCAAGGTCGTTGACAACGTCGGATACAGCTGTCTGCGAGGGATGAGAGTCCAGACTTGGGATGCTCCACAGGGACTTGGTCCATCATGAGGTCGCCGAACAATTACCGACGGGAAGAGCGGCTTACTCTTGTTGTCGTCGAAGACGTGCTATCAAATTACGTGAGAATTATTCACGGATTGCTAAAAAGATACTCACGAGTCACTCTAAGCCAATAATAGCGGTGTTAACATTTACCTCAACATGAGTTCGTCTCAAACCGGTTTTGTCAGGACTGCATGCGTGACAAAGTAACTTCATTTGGTTTTGACGCTGCCATGGTCGACTAGGAATTTCAGGCTTCATATCGGCGAGCTCATCATCGTGTGTGTCTTCTGCGAGCCCAGAGTCGAAGCATCGAAGTCATGTCGTTGAATCACAAAACCATAAAATAAGCAAGAACCGCTCTAACCCAAGAAAACCCAAGTTAATCATTGGAACTTAACGAAGCGATTTGTTCCAGACTTCCCTCCCAGCAAAAGCCCTACTTCCTAAATATAGGTAATGCGTATCAGTTGGCTAAGCTGAAACTATCTATAGTTATTATTTTCGTGCTTAATTTGGGCTTATTGAGGAAAAATCGCGATGATCTCAAATACTCTTAGTGATGTCAAAGGACGTTATATAGGGCCCAAGTTGAATACAGACCAGGCATCAGTCCACGAAAACGGGGCACAAAAATAAATTTCAATTCCTGAAACATATTTGGATCATATTTGGCGCTAACTGAGCACTGCTCAGTTAGCGCCAAAACAGATACAGAAAAAACAATACAGAAACTGCTCAGTGAGCAGTTTCTGTATCACTACCTATGGGGCATAATGGAGGTGTCACGTGACTGAACTGACCTCAGGCGACCTTTACGGAAAAGAAAATCAGAGGAAAAAAGCTGTAAAAATTTGAAAGCTTGTGATTTCCTAAGTTTCGTCTCCCTGCGAAAGATGCCCCGACTCTGAGAGCGCTGCGAATCTATACAGCATTTTTAGAACATCGAGAGGTTCGCATATGACGTCATAGGTCACTGACCTGACCTGATATCAAAATGCAGCAAATGCCAAATGTTCAGGCTTAAGTATCAAAGGTCAGCTAAGCCAAGTTAAACCGGACGTATTTCGACCGATCGCGACAAAAACAGCAGTGGTCGCAACAACCCCCTCCATCGGGGAAGGAGAGAGAGAGAGAGAGAGAGAGAGAGAGAGAGAGAGAGAGAGAGAGAGAGAGAGAGAGAGAGAGAGAGAGAGAGAGAGAGAGAGAGAGAGAGAGAGAGAGAGAGAGAGAGAGAGAGAGAGAGAGAGAGAGAGAGAGAGAGAGAGAGAGAGAGAGAGAGAGAGAGAGAGAGAGAGAGAGAGAGAGAGAGAGAGAGAGAGAGAGAGAGAGAGAGAGAGAGAGAGAGAGAGAGAGAGAGAGAGAGAGAGAGAGAGAGAGAGAGAGAGAGAGAGAGAGAGAGAGAGAGAGAGAGAGAGAGAGAGAGAGAGAGAGAGAGAGAGAGAGAGAGAGAGGAGAGAGAGAGAGAGAGAGAGAGAGAGAGAGAGAGAGAGAGAGAGAGAGAGAGAGAGAGAGAGAGAGAGAGAGAGAGAGAGAGAGAGAGAGAGAGAGAGAGGAGAGAGAGAGAGAGAGAGAGAGAGAGAGAGAGAGAGAGAGAGAGAGAGAGAGAGAGAGAGAGAGAGAGAGAGAGAGAGAGAGAGAGAGAGAGAGAGAGAGAGAGAGAGAGAGAGAGAGAGAGAGAGAGAGAGAGAGAGAGAGAGAGAGAGAGAGAGAGAGAGAGAGAGAGAGAGAGAGAGAGAGAGAGAGAGAGAGAGAGAGAGAGAGAGAGAGAGAGAGAGAGAGAGAGAGAGAGAGAGAGAGAGAGAGAGAGAGAGAGAGAGAGAGAGAGAGAGAGAGAGAGAGAGAGAGAGAGAGAGAGAGAGAGAGAGAGAGAGAGAGAGAGAGAGAGAGAGAGAGAGAGAGAGAGAGAGAGAGAGAGAGAGAGAGAGAGAGAGAGAGAGAGAGAGAGAGAGAGAGAGAGAGAGAGAGAGAGAACTTTGTATTTACAGACACTTAGTCCAATGCTACATAACATGACGATTCATGGCACTCCCAGAGCATCATTCCATGCCGCTCTTAGCGGTGATCGCCGGCGTATGTCACTGTCAACCAGGACATTGATGATCGCGTTGGTGGATGCATCTAAACGCTGCATGAAACCCCAAGTGATGAAACCCAAGTTAAGTGATGAAGCATGTTCATTGTTCATAGCTGATGCGGACCCCCTAGATGGCATCCGATATAATTTTAATTTTGCACAGCGTCATTGTGCTACTAGTGGAACAAATTGAATCAACAGACAGATCGATTTGAAGACATCGGGGCGTTTGATGCACCCTACTGCTCACTGTGCTCGGTTACTAGATGGGATGAACATCCACCAAATCCCTCAGCTAATCCCAAACGATAAACTAGTCCCCCTTTGGACTCGCTATTGTCCTTTCCTACGTGCCTCGAATTTTTGACACAAGCTTATCGAACCCTGACTCCTGAGTCCTGACTCTGAGTGACCTGCATTGCTGCGTTGTTGATCTGGCCATACTCAATTTACCCATCATTGTTACCCTCTGCCCTACTGTCGCAGCATTCCCCAGAGCCAAACAGCCGGGGGGGGGGGGGGGGGGGCGTGGCGCTGGCCGGCCGTCTGGCCCGTTCACGACCCGGTGCATGGTCCGTTGCCGCCTGACGAGTGAGCCGGACCGCGCTCGGTCAGTCCGGCCCGTCTGGACCTGTCTGGGCTCCACCCCCCGCCGTGCCGGTCCAGCCCGGTCCCGACCCCGGCTCAGCCGGTCCGTCGTGACACGTCGCTCCGTCGGAATGTCTCCGGCTCGGCGGTCGTGGCTGGGAACTTCCTGCTTGGCTAGTGAGACGTTGGAAGGATGGGGAGAGCGCAAAATATGTATCTGCCAAGGCCCTACTCGTATATACCGTTTTTACCATGAGCTTTGGACATTGGGTAGGGAGATCCAAGCATAATTATTTGCCACGTCATCGGTCGCTATTACAGAGACGGGCTGGGCTGTGCTGTAGAGTGTGAAGGCTGGTGATGTATGTCGCAATGGGGTTGAGCCCCAATGCCGATACGCTATCGGAGAGATAGAGGCCAATGTAATGCAGGAAATGTGTTGCGTACTACGCAGGAGTAGTGGGACCGATAGCGTTGTAGCGACGTATCGGCCCCGTACTCTACGTTTGTCAGCTATCTCATGTCTTCTGATCCGTCCGCCAGTCCCTGTCGGGGCTCGACCCGTTCGTCTATCAGCCTGTCTTTCGACTGTCCGTCGGCTGTCACGGCCCGACGTGCACTCAGCTGACGGCTGTCACGGCCGGCTGGTGTCTCGTCCCGGCCGATGCGGCCCTCCGCCCGTTCCAATCGGCTCCCTGGCCGCCGTTCACGGCCCCTGAGCCGTGGCGTGAGCGGTGGAGACTTTCTCCCGGGGCTCGGCCGCTACCGTTACCTGCGCGCCTAACTCCCCACCTGGCCGATGGCGGCGCTGGCGGCGGCGCACGACAGGTCACGTGACGGCGCAATGGTGCTCTAGCCCCCGTCACGTGACCGGTGTTGGACGGCGACGGTGTCCAGCTGTTGAAGCAGGAGTGGCTGGGCGGTTGTGCTGGCGTGGCCTTCCAGTTGTGGAACTCTGCTGCCACGCTGACCGCTGCTGTGGCAGTGACTGCTTGTGTGGTGCCATACAGTGGTGTGCCTGTGTGTAGTGGGAATTTCGGCAAGGTGTTGGCCGGCCTGATTCGCCCCTGTGTTTCTGTGTGTGCGTCGGGCGAAGTCCCTTGGGGGACGGCGGCATTATCACTTGCGGAGAGCTTGAGAAGCAGGCCGCCGGAGGGACGATTGTCGACCCCCGGCGGTCGGCCGGTGACCCCCGGTGACTATACGGTGACCTTTGGTAACCTGCCGCGACCGACCGCCGACTGTCGTATCTCGTTGTGACCGGCTCGTCGGAGGACTTCCCGTCGGTATGAGCAGCAGTACCGCGTGGCCAGCAGTGCCTCGGCGCAGCTCGGCGGAAGACGAGTACCACGAGGACCCCGTGGCCGACCTGTGTCTGTCGGGCCTGCCGGCCGGCGGGTCAGCAGCCGCCTCTGGTCCCACCCGACCCCCGGATGTGGCACTGCCGCTGCATGATCCTGACTGGCGCTTTGAGGACGGTGTGTACTCGGTGGGCGGCAGGGGGGGGGGGGGTTGTTGTCTCACTGATCACCCTTCGGGCCCCAGGGGGTGGTAGGTAGTCGGCACAGACGATAGGTCGTCGGTATAAAGCCTGGGGAGTGCCCGGGGATAATGTCAGTGACAGGTGACGGCGACTGACAGGGGACGCGGGGGCGTAACATCCGCCAACTGATCTACAGGAGCCTGTCCACTTGTCCAGTGTCCAGTATTAACTAGATGATCGATCCAGATAGCCGATAAAATAGAATAGTTATACCAGTCGTAATGGTAGCGCTGGCCGCTGACAGAGTGAACGTTTATGCCCCCTCTGATACGCAATCTAATTTAATTTCTCCCCATTCATTCATTCATTCATTCATTCATTCTTTCATTCATTCATTCTTTTATTCGATCGGTTTCAATTCATGGCATTTTTCCTGTAAGTTCAATGCTTAAGCATCTGGTCATCTATGCAGGTCGGCATGGAGATTAGGTGTCGAACAGAGTCGTTTGCTTTACCTGTTAGTAAATGTTTTTCTACAGCACTATGTGACTCACATCATTAGGATTACCTGTATCCTATAGCGGTCGCTTATGCTCCTTCCTTCCGCAAAGTAAGCCACTTTCCCTCTTTTTCTGAAAGCTTCATTCGCACATACCTCCCTTTTGTCATGGTCGTGTTGATGCAATAACATTCACACCTTTGTATCGGCCAGATCTCGAGTCTGGACTCGACCCCAGCTGGCAGCTGTGCCTGTTGTTCAGTATAGAGTTGATGGGAAAACAGTCGGACGCCCGTTCGGCTTAGTGATGTGCTCTGCTGTCCTAACGTAAAGTAACTAGCACTGGGGAGCGAGTCTACCGTGTTGTACCGGCCCTCATTCTTAGCTGCCTGGTCTTACCCTTTACGTATACGAGTAGTTCAGTGCGGCCTGTGTGATCCGATGGCGCCGTCGAATCTGGTCTGATCTGGTCCGTGTTGCTCGATAGGTCTGTGTGGTCGAGTTTGATCTGATCTGCCAGTGCCTACTGTGGTCCGCTCGGTGATGATCCGACGGGTGGGCGGCTCGCCGCAGTACCATTACCCCGATCACTGAGCGTGACTGGCTCTGCCAACCGACCGGATGGAGCTCGCCGAACGAATGGCTTCCCGTCATCACTCCCACTGACTGAATGTCCGGTCATCCCGTCACTCTCCTGCTGTGGGTACAGTACAGCGAACACGTCTGTCCCGATACAGCTAACACGCCCTTCCTAATTCAGCGAACACGTCTGCTCCATTCGCTGAGCTGCAAACCAAACATTGCGGCGGTTAAACAATCTGTGTCATATGACTGCACGGTAAACCTAGCGTTCCATTCATCAAACTGGACTCTCATTTTGCCTAACATGAACCGTGCGGTAAATTATCCCTTCCTCCGGTTAAGCGCTATCGCCCGCTAATTGCACCATCAGCTTTTCCTCCCACTAGTCAGTTTATCTCTATCCAAACTATGCCCAATGCCATGCTGCTCGGTTGAATGCCATCTTTCAATCAATTTAGTCGGAATGATTTGACATAATGGGTGGATTTGACACGTCGCCCAAGCGCCACTTTGAATAGCCATGGCCTCACAGCTAGCCGGGAGGTGAACACTGAACATTCAGGAACGCCGTCGGACGTGAGGCCGAGTTGTACAACTACAGAGTTCAAAAGACATTGGAAGCGAATTTAGGCGACTTGTTCGACCGTGAAGGTTACCGCTGAGCCTTGTTACGGAGGAAAGTTAACGTGCTCCGTGACGTCGACGCTCGGCAGAGCTACGGCGGTAACTCCGGGGAGGGGGGGGGGGAGGGGGCAGTCACGCACAGGAAGGAAACTAGCGGCGTCGTGACGGCACACGCAGGCTGACTATGGTGGCACGATACCAGGCGTGCCTTCCGCTCTCGGCTACGGCGGCTGTCTCTATTTCAACCGCTGGAATTTGTAGCGTCTCTTTTGTCTGCGTAAAGGTGTTTGCCTCCGATAAGGTTATATGACATTGTGCAGTAGGGGAGAGTGGGGCAAAGCGGCCACCCTAAGGCTTCTCACGATGCCAACGCTTGATTTTTAAACTTGGAAAGATTCTTTCTATACCAATGTGATCCCTAGTAAGTTGCCTTTTATTTCAACTGCGTTTTATTTCCAAAGGCGTTTACATATGAAAGATATTGACAAAACTTTAAACCTATGCATATTGGCCACTTTGCCCCATACCCTGGGGCAAAGCGGCCACCGGCGTCTTCTGAAGTCCCGATATGAGAAATAAAACAGTTGCCTCGTGTACGACTTGGGTATTTGATGGTGACAAGGTTAAGCGAGGATGGATGCTTACTTTATCATATTCCACCTGTAGGTAAACAAAGGAAGGATTTTCATGAAAATAAACATTTAATTGCATTATTTGGTAACTCATGCAACTGAAAAGTGGCCAAGATGAATGCATGACGACACATTTGAATATAAATAATGTTTTTTTATCCAGATGGAAGCAACTTATGGCCAATTGGGGGTTGGCCACTTTGCCCCGGCCACTTTGCCCGGCGCATAACGTCCGAGACAAAAATATTCCAGCTTAGCTATTAGTGGGGTAAAAAACATTAAAATTGGTAGAATACATGTACGATAACCATGCAATGAATGGACAAGAACGCTTATAAAAATTCCAAACGGTTATGGAATAACATAACATTTAAAAATTGTAAACATAGTTGGTAACCTGGCAAAAAATGCTTTTCCGTGTTTCACAGAACAATGGTGATGGGCCTGAAACCCCGGTCTGGCTCATTCGAACGACCGTGAAGAGAAGTATAATTGGAAACCATAAATTGGAACTGACGCCAGCTATGAAGGGCTAAAACGATGGGTGGCCGCTTTGCCCCGGGTGGCCGCTTTGCCCCACTCTCCCCTAGGTACTGTGCACTCAGTGCAGTGTGCAGGTTTCTGGTGTAGAGGTGAACAGCTGGCGGATACCACAGCTGCGAGACGTCACCACTCGTCAGAGGCCGATCTGTGGAGACGTCAACTTCCGCCACAGACTATCCTCTGTAGTCGTCACTGCCCATCGTACACTGATTATAGAGCAGATACCGCCATACTGTCAAATGCCAGTCGGTAGAGTCGTCACTGTCCGTCACATACTGGTCTGTAGAACGGGCACCGACAGACTGTAGGACAGTCTGTAGAGTCGTCACTGTCCCTCATGAACTGGTCTGTAGAACGGGCACCGACAGATTGTAGGACAGTCTGTAGAGTCGTCTCTGTCCTTTATAGACTGGTCTATCGATACGGCCCTTAACAGGTCGGCCGGTGCCACGGCTGGACGGAATTGTATCTGGCGTGTCTGACGTCAGAGCCGTGACAGCTTGGAGACTAATTTTATGGTCGGACTGGCAAGGGCGCCAAGCTGTTGGAGAGGAATTTGGATGGACCCATTGACCTGGCAGACGTCATATGATTTTCAATTTCCATCATCTCTGGAAAGTCCAATAACCCTCGCCGGACCTATTGGTTTTCTACATACGCGCCGGCCGAGGGGGGGGGGCGGGTACGACCCCCCCCCTCGCCGTTTCGCCCCTGGTGGAGCTAGCGCGTCGCGGAAAAAACGAGCGTGTGCGCCGTTACGAGACGCAGAGATTGGTACCCGATTTTAAGGTCCTAGGTCAACCGGTGACCTCTGAGGTCAGGTCAAGTGCCCCAGGGTACGGTTCATTTTTTGGTGAATAACTTCGCAAAAAACGGCCGCAGAGCCGCGATTTTGGCAGCATCGTGTTCGCCTTGATCAGGCGCGTCGAATGATATACTTTTTGTCCGGGTCAGGTCAACTTGGGGTGTTGACCTCAGGTCAAGGTCAGGTCAGCACCCCCAGGTCACGAAGCTGGTCGAAAGAGGTCATGTCGCATATCATTCGATTCGGCAGGTCTTCCTGAGTCCATTGGTGGCTTTCCCGACTCGCTAGCTCAATTTGATCGGGAGTTATTGACGAAAAACTAATATGACCTTGATGACGTCATAAATGACGTCACGGAAGGTCAACATTGCAAAAGTGACGCATCTAACCTTGCAAGGAGTGCATCAAATCACGATTCTGTGTGCTTGGGATAGTTGGAGATCGTTCCCGGCGCCAGAATAGCAGTTTGAATTTTTCCCCATTGACTTATAATGGTGAGGTCACGAAAATGACCTGACCTCATATGACCTTTAGGAAAAATCCGAGATATACAAGTTGTGAGACTCATAATGGATACTAGATCCTGCAAGTTTCATTTCCCTGTGACATTTCCTCTGGCAGTGAGGGCGTTGCGAAGTTGCGACATCTGAAGACCGTGCAGAGGTTCACTTATGACGTCATAGGTCAGTGACCTGACCTGACCCAAAAATGCGGTTGGTGTCAAAAGATGCGGCTTGGATCAAAGGTCAGGTATGCCAAGTTTCAGCTCTCTATCGCCAGCGTGTTCGGAGCTATCGCGAAAAAACCCTATGGGGGGGGGGGGCGGCACCCGCCCCCCCCCCCTCGGCCGGCGAGGGATAATAGATCGTGCATATGGAAATGAGCGTCCCATAACCTGATACACATCCAGGTTTTGCAGGTAATTGCGTCGGTAGATAATGTTATTTTCATAATTTCTCTCCTCCGCACGTTGAGGTGAGCTGTCATATAGTAGACGCTAACTTGGCGGGAAGTGGTGTAACTACATAATACATACTTATCTATAGTAGGTGTGGAGATGATGCATTTATTCATCAGATGGGTGAGGTCTCTCGACCGTTAGGATCGCCGTCAGTATCTCACTGTTTCCTATGAGGCTCAGTCAATCTTTCACCCTGTCATAGTCAGAGGAAAGTTCCGGTTTAAGTTGAAACTCCAGTTTGTGCT
This sequence comes from Amphibalanus amphitrite, assembly GCF_019059575.1. Classification (NCBI taxonomy): domain Eukaryota; kingdom Metazoa; phylum Arthropoda; class Thecostraca; order Balanomorpha; family Balanidae; genus Amphibalanus; species Amphibalanus amphitrite. The sequence continues at coordinate 362,523 of NW_024881990.1, forward strand.
CTTGTTCTCAGTAGTGCTGCCTGCCATGTGGTAAGGATCACCAGTTTACACAGTTGGTCATTTCAGCAATCAGCTTCCATTGATTTATTGAAAGGTGGTGGGTAGTAAAAATATGGACAATGACTTACGTGAGTTGGGACTCGGGAGAGGAGGTGTTGCTCGTTGTTAGCTGTCTTGTCTGATCAGTGGATGACTCTATTCCCCCGCCAGCGGTGGGGGGAGGGGAGCTGATAGTCCGTCCTTGCCCCGACCGTTACTTCCAGGATTCGAGAGCCCAGTCCGTCCCTTGGCTATAATGCCCACTCTGTCCGTTTCCAGGCTCTTCATTCTGTCTCCTGTTGCTAGGCTCTGAAATGCCCAGTGTTTGTCTTGCTTCCAGGCTCTAAGATGTCCAGTCTGTACCCCTGTCCCCCGTTTCCAGGCTCTGATATCCCCAGTCTGCCCCCTATTTCCAGGCTCTGAAATGTTCAGCCTGTCGGCTCAGAAATACCGATTCTGTCCGGTTTCCAGGCTCTGAACTCTCGGTTCTGTCCCTTTTCCACGCTCTGATATGACTATTCTGTCCCCCTATCTCCAGGCTCTGATATCCCCATGCTGTCCCTTTTCCAGGCTCTGAGATGCCCAGTCTGTCCTGTTTCCCGGCTCTGAGATGCCCATTCTGTCCCCCGTCTCCAGGCTCTGAGATGCCCCGTCTATCCCCTGTTTCCAGACAGTGTGATGCATATTTTTCCCGTCTCCAGGCTCTGAGATGCCCAGTCTGCCCGCTGTTTCCACTTCCCAGACTGTGAGATGCATATTGTCTTCCGTCTCCTGGCTCTGATGTCTCCATTCTTTCCTCCTGTCTCCAGGCTCTGATATCCCCATTCTGTTTTCCAGGCTCTGAGATGCCCATTCTGTTCTCCAGGCTCTGAGATGCCCATTCTGTTTTCCAGGCTCAGAGATGCCCAGTCTGTCTCCGTCGGCTGACTCGGGCGTGGTGGACGCCTTCTCAGGACTCACTCCTGAGGAGCAGGAGCAGCAGCGGCAGCAGTGGAAGGAGGAGCTGGCCAGGGTGAGACAGTCCCCTCCGACTCCTGACTCCTGAGGAGCGGGAGCCGCGGCGGAAGGTTTCGGGGAGTGGATGTGTTTTTACTGATCCCTTGCAATTGCAACCTCCCCTGTCAGTGCCGGCTGCGGCTGCTATGCTATTGTGCTGGAATAACATCATAATTTACTTTTGCGTCTTTTTCTGTTTAATTTGTATATTATATTATTTAAGTCTACTGTAAATTTTCATGGAATGTCACTTGATTGGCTAAGTCTTTCATTTGGTTTTGCCTTCAGCCTGATGTGGAGCCAATGGACCCTTCGTCTCTCAATGCTCTCAGTCTCCTCTGCTTCAGTTTCCTCATCAGTTGCTCGTGAAGCCTGCGTTTGTCACTTCCGCTTATGTAGGTGGGTTTCTCTGTCGGTCCTGGTGCATCTCTCCTTGTACGTCTGACGCGGCACCCTCGCCCTGCAGTTGGAGGAGGACATTCTGTTGATGCGGGAGACCCTGCAGGCCAAGATGCGCGAGGCCCAGGTGCTGAAGCAGAAGCTGGGCATCACCGTGTGGACCGAGTTCACACAGGATGTCAACCAGAGCCTGCAGAGCGTCCGGCAGTCACAGGCGTGAGTGGATCGGGGAGCTCAGAGGGAGGGGAGGGGGCAGAGAGGGACTCGGCACATGCAACCTTTCGATACAGAGGGGTGTTGTTCTGAAGGGCTTGTCGATACATTCTAACTGTTCGGTTATGTGATTCTGTACGAAGTTTGTAGTAATTACGTTGTGAGACAACTATTTTATGTGCTGTTTTAGAGTCATATTTTTCCCAGGTTTATGTTTGTAGATATAAAACTTTATCGGAATTCACTGGGATTGTATTGCGTATGCAAGTCCAAATATTTCGGCCAATATTGTTTGGCCTTGGTCACTGGACAACTAAAATAACCCTATAAGTATAGCTCACATTGCAGCGATACCCAAAATTCTAAATTAAATTCACAGACAAAAAATTCAAATCCCCGCGCGCTATCAACCATGTAGGAGATTCCAAGTTAAGAATATCTAGATACACTCACTATTTCCTATCAAAGTATGCTGTAAATTTAACTATAAAATACATACAAACACACAGACAAGAAGTTATACACAGAACACAATCGGCGTCATTAGTTTTTAATTCAGTCCACTCATACTAAAGAGATGAGAGGAACGAATCTCATCTTGCGTTTTTTAGAGGCAAATCCCAAATTGGGCTCAGTGCAAATTTTCCAACACCTCTGTTCATATCTGGATCCTTCTCTTTTATTTCGATGGCCTCGCGCACTGTCCTCTTCCTCCAATCACTGACATAGGCTACTGTTCTTGCCTCCAAAGGGCGCATCTGACCAGAACACTCACTTGCGTGTCGTGCCGGTGCCGATTTCAATCTGCGTCCGTGTTGGATGTCTTGGGCGTGTTCATTCATTCTCACTGACTTAGGCCTTCCTGTCTCCCCTATGTACACATCTCCACATTCACATTCCACCTCGTAAACGACGCCTTTTCTCATCTCCTTTGGGGTTGTATCCTTTAGGTGAACCAGAGTGTTCCTTAGGTTTCTTGACGAGTGTCCTACGACAATGTTGTGGGCACGCAAAAATCGTGATATGGGCTCACTGACCCCTTTCACATATGGGATGGAGACATACCGTGGACGGCTAGGGCGCGGCTGACGTGGCCCGTCGGAGAACGGCTGGACGATCACTGGACTGCCACCGGAGGAAGACGTAGAACCAACAGGATCGCCGTTAGAGGACGTTCGTGCAGTGGCTGGACCACCGTCGGAGGACGCTTGTGCCGTGACCGGGTCGACACCGGAGGACGCTCGTGCAGTGACCGAATCACCGTCGGAAGACGCTCGTGCAGTGACCGGGTCGCCACCGCCAGAGGATGCAGGTGGTGCCGAAACTGGATCATCGCCGGAAGATGCAGGTGTCGAGAGTGGATCTCCGCCGCCGGAGGGACCAGGTGCCGAGGATGGACCGCCGCTGCCGGAGGGTACAGATGCTGAGGGTGGATCTCCGCCGCCAGAGGGTGCAGGTGTCGGGAGTGTATCTCCGCCGCCAGAGGATGCAGTTGCCGAGGGTTGACCGCCGCCGCCGGAGGATGCAGTTGCCGAAGGTGGACCGTCGCCAGAGGGTGCAGGAGCAGTGGGTGAACCGCCGCCAGAGGGTGCAAGTGCCGAGGGTGGACCGCCGCCGCCGGAGGGTGCATGTGCAGAGAGTGGATCGCCGCTAGAGGGGGCAGGAGCAGTGGCAGGAGCGAGCTAGCCACTGCTCCTGCCCCCTCTAGCGGCGATCCACTCTCTGCACATGCACCCTCCGGCGGCGGCGGTCCACCCTCGGCACTTGCACCCTCTGGCGGCGGTTCACCCACTGCTCCTGCACCCTCTGGCGACGGTCCACCTTCGGCAACTGCATCCTCCGGCGGCGGCGGTCAACCCTCGGCAACTGCATCCTCTGGCGGCGGAGATACACTCCCGACACCTGCACCCTCTGGCGGCGGAGATCCACCCTCAGCATCTGTACCCTCCGGCAGCGGCGGTCCATCCTCGGCACCTGGTCCCTCCGGCGGCGGAGATCCACTCTCGACACCTGCATCTTCCGGCGATGATCCAGTTTCGGCACCACCTGCATCCTCTGGCGGTGGCGACCCGGTCACTGCACGAGCGTCTTCCGACGGTGATTCGGTCACTGCACGAGCGTCCTCCGGTGTCGACCCGGTCACGGCACAAGCGTCCTCCGACGGTGGTCCAGCCACTGCACGAACGTCCTCTAACGGCGATCCTGTTGGTTCTACGTCTTCCTCCGGTGGCAGTCCAGTGATCGTCCAGCCGTTCTCCGACGGGCCACGTCAGCCGCGCCCTAGCCGTCCACGGTATGTCTCCATCCCATATGTGAAAGGGGTCAGTGAGCCCATATCACGATTTTTGCGTGCCCACAACATTGTCGTAGGACACTCGTCAAGAAACCTAAGGAACACTCTGGTTCACCTAAAGGATACAACCCCAAAGGAGATGAGAAAAGGCGTCGTTTACGAGGTGGAATGTGAATGTGGAGATGTGTACATAGGGGAGACAGGAAGGCCTAAGTCAGTGAGAATGAATGAACACGCCCAAGACATCCAACACGGACGCAGATTGAAATCGGCACCGGCACGACACGCAAGTGAGTGTTCTGGTCAGATGCGCCCTTTGGAGGCAAGAACAGTAGCCTATGTCAGTGATTGGAGGAAGAGGACAGTGCGCGAGGCCATCGAAATAAAAGAGAAGGATCCAGATATGAACAGAGGTGTTGGAAAATTTGCACTGAGCCCAATTTGGGATTTGCCTCTAAAAAACGCAAGATGAGATTCGTTCCTCTCATCTCTTTAGTATGAGTGGACTGAATTAAAAACTAATGACGCCGATTGTGTTCTGTGTATAACTTCTTGTCTGTGTGTTTGTATGTATTTTATAGTTAAATTTACAGCATACTTTGATAGGAAATAGTGAGTGTATCTAGATATTCTTAACTTGGAATCTCCTACATGGTTGATAGCGCGCGGGGATTTGAATTTTTTGTCTGTGAATTTAATTTAGAATTTTGGGTATCGCTGCAATGTGAGCTATACTTATAGGGTTATTTTAGTTGTCCAGTGACCAAGGCCAAACAATATTGGCCGAAATATTTGGACTTGCATACGCAATACAATCCCAGTGAATTCCGATAAAGTTTTATATCTACAACTATTTTAATGGTTGGTGGTGATCACCATTCTTTTTGCCTGTGTTCGTGTACAGAGGGCTGGCGGCTGAGCTGTTGCGGCATGCTCTCACCGACTCATCGGGTTAAGATTGCGGTGGTGGATAAAGAACAGGACCTGCCTTGTCGCTGAACTCTGCACATTGAACGTCCTCCGCCCCGGCCCGTTCCTCACTCCTCTTCCGGAGAGGTACACGCCGCGGCGCCGTTTAGTAGAACTTTCGAGCCGTCCGGCGGCGCCAGCTACTGTCGCTCTTTAGTTCAGTTTCTGGCCGTCCGACGGCGGCACTGTCGCCGATTAGTTGAGTTTCTGGCCGTCCAATGGCGCCACTGTCGCTGTCCGGCAGGTACCGCCGTGCGGGCGAGGCGTTTGTGGAGCTGCACCACGCTGTCACGTCGGCACCCATGTAAGTGGTCTCTGACTGGGCTGGGGTGACCTGACCTGAGCCGTCCTGACCTGATCCTGGGAGCTGGTCTATGGTAGCGGCAGGCAATGGTTGTAGGTACCTAGCGTGGAGAGATAAGCTGTGATCGGGTGGCTTTTTGGTGGGCTAGCTGGATAAGCGTTCAGACTTGTTCTAGTTTCTACTGGTTTTCCGGCCTGTGAGTTATTCCGCAAGCTTGGGTGACTGCAAGCTGCAAGCTGTTGCTTTCGCTTACTTTGTGAGTGGCGGCGGGCCCCCAGAGTGGAATGGTGCTTGGCCTGGAGCGAAAAGCTTGGCCTGAAGCTCTTAATGATAATCCACTAATAGTTTGGCGACAGTCCGCATATCACATTCACCTACTAACTCGGATTTCTCCTCCTTGTCAAATGCAGCCCCGTTCCCTGAGGTAAGTACCACGCAGGGTATATTGAGTGAAAGTACCACGTGCCTAGCACCGAAGAACGAATAACAGATTGTACCAATTTGACGTCGCTGGAGCCTTTCTGAAGGAAGACGTTAAGCTTGTGCATTTATCGCTTCATTTGTATCCACTCTCCAGTCGCACTTTCATAATGCTCTGCTTTGCCTGTCGTTTTTCACCTACAAATCGCTTACCCCACTGCTACCCTCCCCTACCTGACCAGAGTTGATCTCTCCAGTGGTGATTCCTTCACCCATGACACGGTGCCTCGTCTACCCCGTCCACCCGTCTGCACGGCATGTGATACTAGGGTTAACCCTCGCCGGACCTATTGGTTTTCTACATACGCGCCGGCCGAGGGGGGCGGGTACGACCCCCCTCGCCGTTTCGCCCCTGGTGGAGCTAGCGTGTCGCGGAAAAAACGAGCGTGTGCGCCGTTACGAGACGCAGAGATTGGTACCCACCCGATTTTAAGGTCCGAGATCAACCGGTGACCTCTGAGGTCAGGTCAAGTCCCCCAAGGTACGGTTCAGTTTTTGGTGAATAACTTCGCAAAAAACGGCCGCAGAGCCGCGATTTTGGCAGCACCGTGTTCGCCTCGCTCAGGCGCGTCGAATGATATATTTTTTGTCCGGGTCAGGTCAACTTGGGGTGTTGACCTCAGGTCAAGGTCAGGTCAGCACCCCCAGGTCACGAAGTTGGTCAAAAGAGGTCATGTCGCATATCATTCGATTCGGCAGGTCTTCTTGAGTCCATTGGTGGCTTTCCCGACTCGCTAGCTCAATTTAATCAAGAGTTATTGACGAAAAACTAATATGACCTTCATGACGTCGTAAATGACGTCACGCAAGGTCAACATTGCAAAAGTGACGCATCTAACCTTGCAAGGAGTGCATCAAATCACGATTTTGTGTGCTTGAGATAGTTGGAGATCGTTCCCGGCGCCAGAATAGCAGTTTTCATTCTTCCCCATTGACTTATAATGGTGAGGTCACGAAAATGACCTGACCTCATATGACCTTTAGGAAAAATCCGAGATATACAAGTTGTGAGACTCATAATGGATACTAGATCCTGCAAGTTTCATTTCCCTGTGACATCTCCTCTGGCAGTGAGGGCGTTGCAAAGTTGCGACATCTGAAGACCGTGCAGAGGTTCACTTATGACGTCATAGGTCAGTGATCTGACCTGACCCGAAAATGCGGTTGGTGTCAAAAGATCCGGCTTGAATCAAAGGTCAGGTATGCCAAGTTTCAGCTCTCTATCGCTAGTGTGTTCGGAGCTATCGCGAAAAAAACCCTATGGGGGGGGGGGGGGGACGGCACCCGCCCTCCCCCCTCGGCCGGCGAGGGTTAAGCTGCACGTCTCAGCACCACTGTACGACTGCACGCCAAGCGCACTGTATCCTATGGCAATGTGCATGCAGTCCACTGCACAGTGCGCAGCATTACACTCCATGGAACACACACTATATGACGTCTCTAAGTTAATTGTTGGATTTGTTAGTTATCTGTGATGTGTTCTGACATATCAGGACTGTTATGTAACTTGTGCTGAGCTCAAGTCAAGATGCTTATACCAGTAGCTTGCAATGGTGTTTTTATCAGATGTGTATCATAGCCGTGTGGCGCGTATCCGGACGATGCAGATGGGTTTGGTGACCTGGGAAATCTTCTGTTTCTGTTCAAAGGGGGTAGGAGGGTCAGTTTTGTATGTATAGTGGCAATGTCTTTGTGAGGTCGTCGGCTTACTCAGCCATTGCTAGCCTCTCCGGTTCGTTGTTGTACAGATATTGAGTGTTCTTCGGGTACGCACCCTGGAATTGCCAGTCTGTGATGGCATCTGTTGAGCCACCCAGCGGATGAAGAGTAGTGAAGAATAGTTTCTCTCCACCTCTCAGCAGGCGTAGCCAGTTTGTAGCTTTTTCTGACGGAGCTGGTACAGAAACCACTGAACGACGTTCGTGAACTCTTGGGAGGACACGGACCGGTTTAAAGTCATTGCTATAGCATGGATCTCTTCCAATGTTGCCAATGGGGTGCTTCGAGTTGTCAAATTTAACCCCGTCAGTAATTCGAAGTTGCATTTTATTTTTCATAATATGCTTCCCGCAATGCCTCTGAGACTGTCGAGAGCAGATCAGGGTGCGGTGACCGCCAGAAGATGAAACTTATGGTTGCCATTTTTATCGCTAGATGGCAATGCCTGTACCCACCTGGATTGTTAGACTAGCCCGCATAGCTCGTTTACGCTGTTGGCAGCGTTGAAGTCTCCGCTTTCCACATTCATGTCTTGCAGCGCCAGCTCCACCAATAATAGACGAGCGAAAAATGCGAAGAGTAATTTATTGTTAGGGCTGATGGTGCCGTTGTTATTCATGTCAACGCCTTGCTTATATCGATTTGCCACGTCGTTTTAATTGCATATGTAAATGACGTAGTCGACATTCAGGTGCGCGCGCGCTGACGACGACGAAGTTCTTTTTTCGTGTTGAGCGGTGGGAACGATAGCCATTTTCCGCGTGAAATAATGTGCATAGTTCGGGTAATCAATACTTGTCAAATCACTTAAGAATGCTTCCGTATGAATATGAATAGGCACATCAGCCATGATAACGACTGGTGATGCCGATTATTTCCTGTGTGCGATCGTTAGCTTCGTCGGCTGTTTCGGCGATGCGCTGAGCCGCTGGATGACCACGTGAGCTGCGGCCTTCGGGCCCAATCAGGGCCGTGACGTCAGCGGTGCGCTCAGCTGAGCCTGCCGATCATCAGACCTGAAACATTCAGCAGGCCGCGGTGACCGGCGCCGGTGTCCACTTATGACGGCTGGATTATTGACGACCAATGAGGACCATTGGATGGGCACCGGCCGGCCGAGGTGTGCTGCTGATATGGTACTCGTGGGTGACTATTATTGGTGTGAGGTTCGTGGAATGGATATTGCTGTCAATGTGCGTTGGTATGTACGGATTACATGGTTGAACTTCGTCAGTAGAGAGACATCTGAACACTTGGTGGGTTTTATTGCTTTGTATGTGCCAGAAGTACGATGCAATGGGAACTCGGTGTGAGACGAATGGGACGATGTGCATAGCTTTCCACAATGCGAGGTTCCTCTCTTGTTGGCTTAGCCCATCTGGCCTTCGTTTTTATTGGTCTCTTGTGGCCCATTGGGACGTCTCAGTCAACACAAAGGGTCGGCATCATGCCTAATAGTTCTTGTATTTACTCATCTTTCTTTTTTGTTGCGTACATATTTGTGGCAATCTGTAAATTGAAGATCCGAATACCACGGAATATGTGTATAGTCTACGACATATACACGGTTATCCGCCCCCCTCTGCTGTATATAGTCTGTCGTAGACTATATATTCCGTGCGAATACTCTGTATTGTAGACAGAGTCTCATTCACGGTGTCCGTATAAAAACTCCCTGAAACACCGACGGTGACCTTCGTGAATTACTCCTGTTCTGCCCTCGCAGACTGGCTGAAGTTGTGAATCAACTTTGTCCGTTCCGGGAGTCGACTGTCGACGCTAGGCGGCGGTTTCTCGTCCGTCCCATTCTCAAACCTCTGTGCAGACTTGCATTTTATTCACCTACGTTCAGCGTTTCTGAGAAGTCGACTCAGCTTCCCGCGTATCTCATGCGGAATTATCCGGTAACTACGCGTCTGGCGCCTGTTTTCCTCAGCGTGTTGTACCGCTTCTGGTGTCTGCCGTGTACCGCCTGCCAACCAGCCGGGTGGCTGTGTTTAATATCCCGTCGCCGCCGTCCCGGCCGTCTCTGCCGGCGGCGGCCGCTCTGTTCTGACCTGGCACGGGGCCGGGCCGGTCCGGACGGCGGCGGCGGTGCCGGCAGTTGGCTCCGACGGCCACCGGTCGATGCGGGTGGGCGGGACGCCGCCGCCGCCGCCGACGCCGTCGTCGGAGACCACCGCCCCTTTGTGGTGCGGGCGGTGACCGGCGACGGACGGTGGAGAGCCAGCCAGCGAGCACGTGAGAGACCTCTGTCCGCCGGCGGATGGTTGTGCGGTGTCGAGGGGGTAGGGAATCGGGATGGCATTGTTGAGTGAGAGGTTGGGCTGGGCTAGCTGTGCTAGGTTGAGACCGGCGAGTCAGGCTTTGATAGAATAAAGGCTGCCATAGACGCGGGTCTGTTAGGAAAGGTTTTTGTGAGGGGGAGGGGGCTGGGACGAGTGTGGTGGGGAAAGGTCTATCAGTCGTTCTTGGACCAGTCTAGCTGCAATCTTGAAGGGGCTTCTGCGCGCCCATTGTCTCATAAGATGTGTGCCGGACATGCATAAGACGTTTCGGATGCTATGTACGAAGCTGTCATTTTGTTGAATTTTCATTGAGAAACTAAGACGGAATTGACTTTGGATTCCAGAAGTCCGGCTCACTCGTGGCGTAATGGTTGTTTTGAAGCTCTTTTACGTCTTTTTTTAACCGGTGCTGGGGATATTAGGTACGTGAGCGTGGCTTATCATTCCATCACTTTGATCGATGCGTCCTGAACTACACTCGTTTCCAGGCTCAGATGCCCGTTGGACGCTTTTTCGCATTCGTGCAACTGTCCTCCACTTAGTTGCTGCTATGTATTGTTGGATTCATTTTCAAATATTGTTTCTACTGGCAGCCCCAGTCGCTGCCGAGCGAACCGTCCCACCACGGATACACTACAGAACGATTCCGATGCTTCCCCATTTCGCATTTTGCTCACCTCTCGGAGAAAACTTGTGATGATGAAGATTTGCTGACGATTGAACTTTTCTGGCCACCCCTTTATGGAACACTTCGAATGGTGTTTTACGCTTCAAAGCTTCCTTTCTCTTCTATGTAAACTTTGTCTTTGTATTTCTGGGACAAGAAATGGCGTCCTTTCAGCCACAGGCCATCGCCTCCGCACAGGATGGCAGTGGAAAATATGTAATTTTGTATCTCACAATCTCAGACTGTTTTGTCGCGACTATTTTGCCATGAGACCATATTTAAGCATTACAGTAACAGTGAACAGCAGTGGCAAATCTGTCGTCTGGCTCTTACAATCGGGCGACAGGGGTAAGTTGTCACTGTCTTCTGTTCGGCCTGGTGACATATGAGCCTTTTTATCATAGCACAGCACTGCTGACATTGCTGATGTGGACTACTTGGGCAAGATTGGAGGCCATAGATTGAGGCTGGAAATTGAATCAGACATGTATGAGAAGTTTGAGGACATCTGATGAATTGGAGGTCGTGGCTTTGAATGTCTTTCTTTAGACCTACAAAGGTCTATGGTCTCACTTGTCTGGACTAGGTACATGCAGTTGTCTCATTTAGGTACGTTGTTCTCTCAATGTTAACAATCCAAGCGATTATTTAAAGATATGCTACTGTTGGAACCTGCCAGTGTTCCTGACTCATTGTTGCCCGGTTTTCTTTTATTGTATTTTCTATCGGCTACAGTTTTCTACGATATCCCTTGTTCCAGCGATGTGAGCGTCTTTCTTTAGCCATTTGTTTCCACATAAAAGGCTCGCTTGTTGCCCGCTCCTCCTGGTTTTCCCATATTTTGCACTGAGACCTGAACACTGGACTCTTGGGCGCGTACAGCCGCACCCACGAAGACGCTGCCCAGTTCGTCCTGTTCTTTCTGCTCAGAGTCTGCCCGGCTCAAATCCGGGCCTCAGCTGGCCCAGACCCAGAGGCCAGAGCTCGGTCAGGTCGGTTCCAGGACTTGCTCGGCACAGTTACCAGGCCAATTTTGAGTGCAGTCTCAGGCCCGACCTGTTAATTTCCAGGACTCGGTCGTCGGTCCCGTATTATCGCGGGTGTGGTCGGGCTGTCCCATACTGTAGCATCTCGGGATTATATGTCCCGTGGTGTCGGGGGTCCGATTATATCGTTCTAGGTCTTGCTGGTCTATCCCGGTCTGCCCCATGTCATCTAGCGTCCTGTCTGTCCCGTACCGTTGATGGTCCGCTCCCACCGTTGCGGACACTGTTTCTTAGCGATTCTATTCTGGTCAGTCCCATGGTCAGTTGCCGGTCTGTTGTGTCCCGTTCCGTGTCGGCAGTCTAGCCATCAGTAGTTACTGACACCCGTGTGACCGTTCATCGTCCGCGGCAGGCGATAAGTGTTTCCCCGTCACTAACCGTGTCAACAGCGATCCATCAGCGCTGGGCCGCGCTGCCGACTGCCGGGCGATCACCCGATCACGGCTGTCGGCGCCCGTCGGAGCTCTGTGGGCACAGCAAACACGGTCCTGTGTAACCCCACTCATCGCCCCGGGTCTGGTGAGCTGTGTGCAACACTCGCTGCTCACTAGCTGTCGATCTATCTGCTGTTCTGCGTACTTCTCCCCGGTAATAGCGAGCCATCTGAACCTCCATTTACTGCTCCACAATGCTGACAGGAGCTACTTTGCTGAGCGAGCTCTCTTCCCGCTGCTTTGCTGTATTGATCGACAACTGAGCTGCTTTTCGCTGCCAGATGTTGGTACAACGCCTCGGTGTTTTGTTCCTGTGTTTCTGCCCGACGAATTTTTACCTCGTCATTAATCACTATTACGTCTCGCGCTCGCATTTCCCGCCGCTTTCCGTTAGCTTTATTAAGATTCTCCCTCCTCTCTCCCCTCCTGCTCTGTATTCTCCCACCGCTCTTCTCGGCTTGGCAGGCGGCCAACCTGGCTACTCGGCCGCAGTTTCGCTCATACGCAGCTTGCTGGACTCACAGCGTTCATTCGAGCCGCCTCCCACCGGCGCTATCTAATCGCTGTTCCAACTCGCCTCTACGGTAATGCGACCACCGCACCCGTTCCTTTCCAGCCGGGTCGCCGTCGGTCGTATCTGGTATCGGACCGCTCGTTTGATCGATCCTGGGGTCGTCCGCACCGCCGCCATCCCTCCTCCGCGTCTGTCCCGGTGGCTCGGTAGCGTCTCCTTGGGTTACCCATGGCGGCTCTGAGGAAGCTCTCGGCGGCTCCTAGGCAGCTGAGAGACTGCTGATTCTCCACGGCAGCTCCAAGGCGGCTCGCGTTGTGTGTCAGCGTCTGTCGGAGAGTATCGCTACCGCCGCTTCATTTTTCTAATGTCAAACCAAACCAGCCCGGTCGGTCGGCTATTAGACTTAACAGCGGCGACTGGCGATAGTGTGAGTTCAGCCGATGAGCACAGCCATCAACGGTTTGATTTCACCACCAAGCAGTTCGACTGTCTTGATTGACTGCTGAGACTTCAGTGTTGCTAGTATGGCCCGCTCGGCAGCCGCCGTGTACCCAGCCTGTTACCGCATTGTTCCCGACGTGCTCCCGCTGTGCTCCCGCAGTGTTCTCTCTGTGCTGCCTTTGTGTTCACTGTGTTACCGTCTCCGCTCGGCGTTCCGCTGGGTTCCGCCAAGTTCCGCCGGGCTGATTGCCGCGTCCCATCTCGGCGCCGCCGTTTGCCCGGTTTACTGGCGTCGTTGCGCCGCGGAGCACCGACGACGGCCCGGGTCGCCGAATCCGGCCCGCGGCGGAGATCACGTCGTCGGCGGTCGTCGGCAGTCGACCTTTCTGTCCTGGCCAACTACAGACGGCGGCGGCGGGGGCGGTACGCGTAGGTGGCTGACGCGGGGACTGGAGACAGTGTGGGAGGAGGATGTAGAAAGGGTGGAGAGTTGACAGCGTTTTCCGTCATGTGGGAATGCTCCAACGGTAGCTCTCAATTCATGTGGATAACAACAGCTCTGTCAGGAGTCACCAAATATTGCCCACTGTCGCCGCCGTCAGGAGCTGGGAAAAGCCAATGCGTCTACCGGCTGTCGGAAGCTGTGACGGGCCACTGGCGGCTGTCAGATCACACGGACAGCCGGGGTATATTTAGCCAGCCACCAGTGCCATTCGGACACCGACAATTGAGTTAGTGTCTCCAATGACCACCTGTGGCACCGGGTCCGGTACGGCTGTCTCGGCTGTCTCGCTGACCGCTGACCTATAGCTCGCTGAGCGCTGACCGCTGACTGCTAGTCTGCTGAGCGCTGACCGCTAGCTGCTGATCTGCAGACCACTGATCTGCTGGCCGCTGGCCATGACTCGCTGACTAAGCACACATTTGATAAACATGCAAGACCCGCTGGAGTTCCAAAGTGTTGACCTTCTACCAGTCAACCCATCTCGGCGGGACATTGTGTCACGCCTCGCGACTCCCACCTCATGATAAATGCTCGAAGCTGGTAAAGTACGCAGTTGTGGTGAACCCGGAAAGGTCAACGATTTGCACCGCTGTCGCCGCCTCCTCCGCAGTTGACAGCTGCGGTTTGTTCTTTCGATCAGTCCGGTGTTTTCTATCAGGCAGAAGTCACTTGACTCGATGCAGCTTTCCATCGGACTCGTAGGTGGAGAGCTGTGATTTCTTTATTTACTCTATTCCCGTGTATAGCCACCATCAGGCTGGAGTCACGTGTCAAGTGCCTGCCGCTCTCTGCATGCCTCGTGGGTGTAGAGGTGCTCTCCGAAGGTCAGGGACGGAGTTCCAGGGGTGCCCTGTGCCATGTGTCAGCCCAGTCCATACTGAGTGATGGCCCCTCTCGCCGACTGGAGAGGGCTGACCTCTGACCCCGGACGCCATCTAAGGCCAGAGTGGGCCGACGCCGGATGGTCGATTTCTCAAAGGTCTGCGACTGGCGGTTGGAGCGCGCTGGTAGGAGCAGCGGTGTGATCTCTCGACCGAAACGGAGTCAGATGGAGTGGCATTGCTATCGACTCCCAATGGTGACGGCTTCCCCTTAGGTGACCCACGCCTGTAGACGGCAGCTTAGGTGGGTAGCGCTGCTCTGGTTCAGCAGTTTATCCCGCCGCCCGACCACCACGGGCAGAGGCCTCGGAGGACAGTCCTATCTGCCGAGAGAGGGGACATCCGATGAGTCAGGAGGACCGTCCGCGGTCTCCGCCGGTCGATACAGCAGATAGAGACTACCGCTGCGCCGGCAGTGACCGGTCACCACCGCCGGCGGTTTCCCCAGTCAGCTTCTCCACTGTGTGGGAGCTCTGCCGTCGTCGGAACCGACGCGGCGCTCCCGGCGGGGCGGCGTCTGAGCCGGCAATATCTGTCGGCGGCGGCGGTAGTTGGCGGCGCGCCGCCCAGCGCCAGCTTTACGGGAGGCCGCGCCGGCCGGCGCTCTAAAGCGGCACCAAAGGTCAGACGGCGCCGCCGGGTATATAGGCCTTACTGTAGGCCGTACTGGAGCCGGTCGACGGTCCGGGCCTCTGAGACGCCGGGGTGTTCGGTGGGTGTTTCTGAGACTTGGGATGAAGGAAAGGAAAGTGTTGCTTTCGTTGTTGGTTTCGCTGACAGTCGCAAAGCAATGTCTGAACTGTGATCCAGCATAAAAGACAGCTTCAGAATCCTTGATACTACGCTTGCAGAACCGCACGTATCATTGATTTATGAATTCTCGTCAGGCGCCGTATTCATGGGATCAGTCTTGAATATAACCCTTCTCCAGGCACTCTCAGACATTCACAGTCGATCCCAGCAGTCTGTATTCATACCATGCGCGATCTGGGAGGCTAACCGGCGCCGCGGCTGTTCCGGCCGCTTCCGCTATGACACGCTCCCAGTCGCGCAAGAGAACTGAGTAGGGTGAACACTGCTCTGACGGCGGATGAACGGACCTCTACATCACAGTCCGCCCGCCGGAACAGACACGGTTGTCATGACAACCGACAGAGGCAGTAGAATGCCGAGGCGCCTGAGCTGGGGACTGGGGTCGTCCTCTGGACCCTGCAGAGCAGAGTCTAGGGAATCGGAGTGAGGCAGTGGGCCTGGGTCTGGGTCTGCTGTAAGATACTGACCATGGTCTGTGTTATTTTCGAACGCTTTTGTAAGACTCGAGTTTTATATAGCTGAGTATATGAGCTGAGTCACGACCGATTGGATGTATTGTATTGTATTACCTTCATGGACAATCCACGCGGGGCGTGGCGATTACAGTCCATGGGTAAGACTCTATTCGATTGGGTGCTTTGGGCTGCCTGGGGGCGTTTATAAACCTCCGGGACTAGAACTAATGCCCCACCAGATCGGTATCCGTGTCTGGACTTAGCCGGACGGCCGGCGGATCGACGGAAAGTGGGATTTATCGTCATGGCTATCGACGGACGGGTGAGCCGGCCGCCGCGGATTGGAAACCCACCGAGCCGGAACTAAAACAGCGCCGTTCATCACTCAAATGGGACGCCCGCGAAATTTGCACAGGGATATGTGCGGTAACTAGGACGTCTGCGCTGAGTCTGGACGCCCTTTGGGTAGATACTGTTGGATGTTTATTGGGGCTGAAGGGTGCGGGCGGCGGTAAATCAAAGTGAGACGCCACCGGGTGATGTATGATGTGTCTGCCGCCGCGTCTGATTGATGTGTGATGTGCCGACTGACGTTGGTGTGATATACCGTCTGACATATCTGTCTGTGTGGCGTGTGTGAGGGACCAGCTGACGTATGTGTGATGTGCCGCCTGACTTGTGTGTGCTACCGACTGACGTGTCTGATGTACCGGATGACGTGAGTGTGGCGTACCGGCTGACGTGTGTGACGTGCTGGATGACTTGTGTGACGTGTCAGCTGACATATGTGTGACGCACCAGCTGATGTGTCTACTGACGTGTGTGTAACGTGCTTACTAACATATCCAGGGCGATACATTGAACCACTGAAGTCGAAACCAACCAGAGAGAAACAATGTCCAGCGACGGAATGGGAACCACCGAGCCCCCCAAGCCGGAGCTATCGGACGACGCTAACATGTCTCTGTAAGACAGCACCGTCATGTTCGCCTCTTTATGTTGGTGTACAGGCGTGGCGAATGACCTAGACTGCAGGAGGCATGGCTGGAGTATTCGCTGTGTAGCATCGTACTGTTGTGACGTGACCTAGCCCAGTCCGCATTCTCCTCTTTCGATTTTGTTACGGGGTGTTTAGTTACGTGCAGCCAGTGCGTTATCCCTTGCCTCCCTCCTCTCCTTTCCGTGCATGCGAGCCATTCGTGCTCCACGGCGGTAGCTGTTGTCCACGGTCGGCTGGTCCATGAGTGTGTAGTCTGTTGTGTATTTGTCACATGATCTCTGGCTGTATGGTGTGATGTATTTGCTGTCTCCGTGAGCTCTTGTTCATTCATTTATCTACACTTGTTTGTTATGTCACGGCCCCACGATTGAGGAATGAGTCATCATGTTGCACGTACCGTTGCATGTAGTTGCATGTAGTGGCGATCCCGGATCCCGCTATACACAATGCACATCAAAGCATCGCAAACGACACTGCATGTGATGGTACCGCTCTAAGTCCACTTGTTGGCATGGGGATTACACACAGCACATGGGCTGATGTTCGTGCCGAGCGTGTGGGCCGCGGCGGTAGTGGCCGCTTGGCTGACCTGTTGAATTGCAGCCTGTTTCGTGTACTGTGAAATGTACGGTTGCCGCGACTCTCACGGCATACGAGTAAGCTCGTCGTGAACTTAGGAGTAACATTCGGGTGGCTAGACAGCCACAGTTGATAGTAATTGCTGTCTGGGGATAATTTAATTCGTGGAATAGAGGTGTTTTTGAATAGCACATGCGGAAGCAATGCGCAGTTCCTCTGGAAATAGTTGCCGCGCCGTGCGCTGTTTAAATTAAGCTGCTTGTCAGGCTCTCCATCTTCAGTGCTAACTTCATTACGGCTGGTGGTGGTGGCGTGTCGGCCGTCCTCACCCTGGGCACGTGCTCTCAGCATGACTTGCGGCGCCGCCCGGTCGCCAGGGCTGCTCTAGTGCCCTCGTGAGACTTAGGTTGGTGTGGCGTTCTTCTTTGCCAGATGCCTGTTATCAGCAACATTGCCACTTACCGCATTTACCATTGCCGTCTTCAATTCATCATCTAGCGGTGGTGACAAGTGATGATCCCTGCGCTCCTCCCCTATTCCATTGGAGCCCCCGTCCCCACTTTCCAGATAACCATTAACCTCACTCGCAGTCACCCGTTCCAGCCTCAGTTGCCCACTGCCATCCCCCAGTCATCCACTGCCACCCCCAGTCATCCTTTACAGTCACACCGGTCACCATTTGCAGTCCCCGGCCACCTTTTACAGTCCTCAATCACCCCTACCGTTCCCAGTCACCCATACCGTTCCCAGTCACCGCCGTTAGTGTCCAGCTAACGCCCGTGTGACGCAGATGGAGCGGCTGAAACGGACCGCCTGCGCTCACCTCGCTCCCAGGGGAGAGATGACCTGGCGTCCAGCTCTCTCCCACGGGGCAGATGAACGGCTATTTGAGGCCGGTGTCCCGGTCGAGCAGGGCGAGCCCCAAACTGTTCTACAGCGTGCGTCACCTGTGACTTTCACGCTCCTGGAGGAGGCTCTGATCCGTCATCACACCTGAATTCATCAACCTCGGACTGCTCTTTCCAGCATCCATCCAAAGTTCCAGTGGATTTGCTTTATATTTTCCTACGGCTGAATCCATGATTAAGTAAGAATCATTTCCAGAGTCCCTGTGGCACCGTCTTCACTGTCCCCGAACACCTGAACCCATGCCTACTCTCCAATGTCTTGCTAGATACGATCCTATGCCCAGAAATGAACTGAAAACCGCCCGTTTCTACCCTCCCAGTAGCGATCTTCCCACCGTGTCACGTTTGTTGACCGGAACACCGCGCCCCCGGTCTCTGGCCCATACCTTTCGTGCCATATCTACAATGACATCCATTATGCAGCGCGCCGCTGGTCACAGCCGCTGGTCCCCCGTCCTCGCCTGCGTTCTTTCCGGAGCTGTTACCAGGCGTGCCGTCACGTACCGACTGACGTCACTCGCTCACCCTCCCTTCGGATTATTTTTTTCTGATAGCTAGGCTAGCGCTTTGTCTGGTCTTAATCACATCCGTCTTTCGGTGCTAGAGGTCAACGCTCTATTCTGCCACTCAGTCTTTCTGCAACTAATAAATGATTTCGTTTTGTCTTGCCCTCTCCTTCAATTCATTTGTTCCAGCTAACACAGGACAGTGCGGACAGCGCTCGGCGGTGTTCTAGCCCTCCTCTCTGTTCGTCCCCAGCCATCCGCTGAACCCACCACCCTGTTCTAGCCCCTTCTCTCCCTATGTTCGTCCCCAGCTTACAGAGGACGCTACTCTGCCCTGTCATAACATTCCCTCTCTTCGTCCCCAGCTAACGGACCGCTCGCTCTGTTCTTACCGCTCTCTCTTTTATCGTCCCCAGCTACCAGAGGACAGTGCTGGCAAACATTACCCCGTCTAATCACATGCTCTCTGTTCGTCCCCAGCTACCAGAGGACGGGCGCGGCGCTGAAGAGCACCGGCGAGAAGGCCTCTGGCCTGTTCGCCGGCCTGGGAGCCAAGATCAGCGAGGCGCGGGAGTCGGCCGCCTTCAAAACGGTCGAGGAGCGGATGGGCACCATGGTCAACTCGGTCAAGGTAGGCGGAGTTTGTGGCTGCGTCTGTTTGTGATGGCCATTTGTGACCGTGTATGGTGAAGGAACTGCCCACAAGATAGCCGTCGGCGTTTTAGATTAAGTGCTGATAGCTATCCCACACAACCAGGCTTTGGTACGCAGTTGGCAACAGGCGCGATTCGGGGCGTCGCTGAATTACATCTGCTCGTGCCCTTTCTGTATGAAGGTCGGCTGAGCTATTTGTAATGCTGTTAAATGTGCAGCAGTTCCTCAGGTGTAACTTATCATGGCCATCCCCAAGGAGGAAGTCTGCCCAGTTCTGGCGGCTCCACGAGCGTAGCATCATACATCACGTGAAGTTCCTTTATTATTCACAGGATGGTCATCGTCTGGGAATGCTCATCACTCACTGAAACTTGGGAGTGTCATAAAATTTCATGCGCATTTTAATGCGTGCACCGCAAGCAATTTCATTGCTAGAATACCGCTTTCACTTTCAATAAAAAGGCGCCGAGTCCATTAATGCTCCGCCTGACGGAGCATCGCCCACGTATGTTCTGCCAGCGCCTTTGAGCACGACCAATAAGGACTTAAAATAGACCGTGCCCTGGAGTTAATTCAGGAAAGTTGTTGCCATGCGCTCCTGCCGCAATCTGTGACAGGTATCACGAAACTTGAAAAGAGGTGGGACGAGTGTAGGGGGTGAGGTCTCGTGAGTGACTGGTTGAAGTGTCGTGTGAGTCAGGTGTGTGGCGTCGAGACTCGGGCGTGTGGGTGTGAGCCTTGGATTGCGGCGGTGGGGTGGTGGGGCGGTAGGGGTGTGGGCGTTATTCGTGTAATGGAGGTGTGGACTTGTGGGGTGTTTGTATGGTATGGTACCGTGGATTGCAGGTGTGTGGGCGTTAGTTGTAGATGACGCAGGTGGTCCCCCACTACTGAGTGTCGTGCCAGCGCGCCGTTACAGAGGGTGTTGCGGCGGCAGGCCCGCGGGACGGCCTCGTCAGCCGCTGTAGCAATCAATGGTCGGGGTTGGAGCGGCCCGGGCCGACTGAACGGAGCGGGCTGAGCCGAGCGACGGCGGCGCTTTCGTCCGTCGGTTCGTCTGCCCGCCCGTTCGTCTCGTCGGTTGGTCTGTCCGTACGTCCATCACAGCGACATCCCATATCGTTCCCTGTCCTCGCTTCCGGCCCTTCCTTCCCGTCATAGTAGCGTCTCACTCGTCCCGCTCCGTGTCGTACCGTCTCGCCTCCTCCTGTCCCGTGGCGTTCCGTCGCTTTCCGTCCGGCCGGTGGTCGCTGCGATCGATGGGGCCGCTGGCCGCTCGGGAAGCCATACCGGCGGCGCTGGGCGCGGACACTGCCGCTGGCCTGTCCGGCCGGGTGACCCAACACCGAGCTCCCGGCACGGCTTGGCGAAGACAGTACACTGTTCAATGCTCCATGTTCATCCCATCCCTCGCCTCCTCTCCCCAGCCTGTCCAGGATGGTCGGCTCCTGGAGACCCGGCGTCTCCCTCCCTCCCCGTCAGAGACCCTTCTCATCAGGCGCGCCCGACCGGCCGCCAAGTCAGCCTCGATCACGGCTTTGCCGCGGACCGATCGTCCCACTATCGAGCTCGCCTCCCCCGCCCCCGCCCCCGCCCGGCGCTCCATCCCCATCGATCCCGTCGGGCGGCGGGGGCGGCGGGGGCCAGCTCTCTCGGTAGCTCCCGCTCGTCGGTGGTGACGAGGAACCGGAGCGGTCGGCGCGGTATGAGGAGAGCGCTCTGCCCAGCGAGCTGTGACAAGGATGGGCGGGGATAGACATGTGTTTCTCTTTGGTGGTTGGGCTCGGACATCGGTAGGGCAGAGGGGGACTATTCGGAGTTATTCTCTCCACCCGCCGCGGTCTGACAGAGCGCAGGTTTCGGGGGAGGATGGGTCGTTTTATCGATAGTAGTCCGGTTATTTGTATTGATATCCGACGTTGAGCGGGCAGGTAGGCGGCTGGGGAGGGCGCGTTTTGTCACAGAGCCCGACATTTGCCTGTCGCCTCGGAGCACTCTTCCGGCCACTGCACTCCTGAAGCCCATTTGGGTCGGCATTGTGCTCACCGCCCGAGCCATTCAGCACCAAAGAATGCCATTTGGGCCGATGGATTGAGTTTGACGGACCCCGGAGGTGGCGAGCGGACCCCACGCCTCCGGCTGACGGCCGTTCTCGGCAACCGATTAACATTTCAGCCGGGCTGCCGGTGGGCGCCGGTTATTGTGCGGGAACGTCGGACCGACGGCAGTCGCTCGGCTCACGGCTGACAGGGGTAGCGCCGGGGCGGAGCGGCCGGTCGTGGGTTTGGGTCAGATGCTGCTAGTCGAGGGAGAAGGTGGTGCACTTGAGAGATAGCCATCGGGGTCGGGGGTGGTCGGCCGTTTGTGGGTTCCTTTTGACCTGGGCTTTATCTTGATGTTACTAATTTTGGAAATTAATTATGACCAGCCGATGACCTTTGACCCACAATTTTGCCATGATAAGGAGGCTCTCAAATGATTTTGAACCTTTCTCCGTGACTCAAAGTCGTTAAGATTATCCCTCAGGCTGTTCCAGTTGTCATGGGACCTATAACACTATGCAACAGTCATTTTGTTCCTGAGTAACGACCGATTTTTTTTGGACTCATTGGGTCCCATTATAACCGAAATGGGCATTTGTTTTGATCTGAAAATGCTTTTCCGGTTTTCAGAGACGATTTTCGATTTTTGGCCCCGAAATTCGGTTTTTGGCCCACTGTGTCCGGTGTAATTGAGTAAGCGACTCGCGGTAACTTTCATCGCCCTTCCTATGCCACAAGCTTTCGAATGATATCCGGTTTTGCATATTTGCGTGTAAAAATAACGTCATAAATCTATGTTAAAGTAAGAAAATATTGAAATTTTGTAAAAAATTGACATTTTTTTCGATTTCATTTCAAAATAGAGAAAAAACTAAAGGCCCTATCCAAATTCTGAGCCCAGTTCCTTGAAGAGCATTCAATTTCCGTTCGGAAGGTACTATTTTAGTGCATTTTATTGGTTTACTGTGGCGTCCAGATTGAGTCACTTGAAAAACGGGCCCCCAGCCATTTCCATGACAATATGTGTTCAGTGCATGAAGAATCATTCTAACAAATGGAGGTACAGATCAAAATTCTGAGCGACAGGACTGCTCAAAAGTAAGTTCCTGCGTGTGACCCGAGGTCACAAGGGGTCAACAACATGACCTCAGTTGACCCCTCGTTGATCCTATGGCGTTAACATACGTTATCAGGTTAATGCTATGTGATATGACATAGGATATGTGTTTAGGTTAACTCAATCTGGACGCCACAGGAATCCGATAAAATGCACTAAAAAGGTACCTTCCGAACGGAAATTGAATGCTCTTCAAGGAACTGGGCTCAGAATTTGGATAGGGCCTTTAGTTTTTCCTCTATTTTGAAATGAAATCGAAAAAAATGTCAAATTTTTACAAAATTTCAACATTTTCTTACTTTAACATATATTTATGACGTTATTTTTGCACGCAGATATGCAAAACCAGATATCATTCGAAAGCTTGTGGCATAGGAAAGGCGATGAAAGTTACCGCGAGTCGATTACTCAATTACATCGGACACGGTGGGCCAAAAACCGAATTTCGGGGCCAAAAATCGAAAATCGTCTCCGAAAACCGGAAAAGCATTTTCAGATCAAAACTAATGCCCATTTCGGTTATAATAGGACCCAATGAATAAGAAAAATTCGGTCGCTTTCCAGGAACAGAAAATGTTTCATTTTTTGTTGCATAGCATAGGCGTAGGAACGTTTTCGAAAGTGGGGGGGCCAGGCTCCCAGAGGTCTAAAACCTAACCTACCCCCCAAATCCAATTTCTCCTCGGATTTCGGCCACTTTGTTTTCGCAAACATGCTCAGAGGTAAACACAAAATCGAGACAAAAAAAAATGGTTAAATTTCAGGGAGACTCCCGTCCAGAAACTCAAACTGATGGACTTGTTCCCCTGTCCTCCGCAGCCGTTGGCACCCATGCAAATTCCAGAGGCATCCAGCAACTTTTTCACGAGCGAGCGTGAAACGTGCAAAGCGAGTCTTTTCAATATGCCTATAAAATCAGCATGAACGGCCCAGCTAGGCTCAGCCAGGCCTGTAACGTTTTTCAGAGGTTTTATATCAGCCACCACTGCAACTGGGCTGATATCAGAGGCCGGTGTGAGACCTTTAGAGGCCGGTCTGGTCCCTCAGAGACCAGTTTAACCATCGCCGGACCTATAGGTTTTCTACATACGCGCCGGTGGAAGGGGGGGGCGGGGGCGGGTACGACCCCCCTCCCTCGCCGTTTCGCCCCAGGTGGAGCTAGCGCGTCGCGGAAAAACGAACGTGTGCGCCGTTACGAGACGCAGAGATCGATACCCATTTTAAGGTACTAGGTCAACCGGTGGCCTCCGAGGTCAGGTCAAGTGCCCCACGGTACGGTTCCGTTTTTGGTGAATAACTTCGCAAAAAACGGCCGCAGAGCCGCGATTTAGCCAGCATCATTTTCGCCTCTCTCAGGCGCGTCGAATGATATACTTTTTGTTTGGGTGAGGTAAACTTAGGGTGTTGACTTTGGGTCACGGTCAGGTCAGCGCCCCCAGGTCACGAAATTGGTCGAAGGTCATGTCGCATATCATTCAATGCGGCAGATCTTCCTGAATCCATTAGTGGCTTTTCCCGACTCGCTAGCTCAATTTGATCGGGAGTTATTGACGAAAAATTAATATGACCCTTATAACGTCATAATTATGACGTCGCGCAAGGTCAACATTGCAAAAGTGACGCATCAAACCTTGCAAGGAGTGCATGAAATCACGATTCGGTGTGCTTGAGATAGTTGGAGATCGTTCCTGGCGCCAGAAAAAGACTTTTCATTTTATCCCCATTGACTTATACCTACCTACCTAATGGTGAGGCTACGAAAATGACCTGACCTCATATGACCTTTAGGAAAAATCCGAGATCTACAAGTTGTGAGACTCCTAATGGATACTAGGTCCTGCAAGGTTCATTTCCCTGTGAAAGCTCCTCTGGCAGTGAGGGCGTTGCAAAGTTGTGACATCTGAAGACCGTGCAGAGGTTCACTTATGACCTCATAGGTCAGTGACCTGATCTGACCCGAAAATGCTGTTGGTGTCAACAGATCCGGCTTGATTCAAAGGTCAGGTATGCCAAGCTTCAGCTCTCTATCGCCGGCGTGTTCGAAGCTATCGCGAAAAAAAAAACTATGGAGGGGCGGCATCCGCCTCCCCCCGGCCGGCGAGGGTTAACCCTCGCCCAGGCAGGGGGGGTCGATGCGACCCCCCCTAAGGTTTTTCGAAGGTAGCGTAAAAACGGCGGCGCGCAGCGCCGCCAAATTTGGCACAGTCTATGGGGCACCCTTTTTACATATGACCTGAAAATTTCAGGTCCGGGTGACCTTGGGTCAGGTCACCAGGTCAGAAAAACCGGTACAAGGTCATGGTCAAATTTCAATTTTCTTTTTGCGCCTGTCCAACTCACAGTTTTGCACTGATTTCCTTCAAACTTTCAGGATGTGCTAAGTTCACCGAGTTGTATAACATATAGTTCGGTTTTTTTGAGGTCACTGACCTGAGGTCAGTTAGAGGTCATTACGTCGTAATGTTAAGCCTATGGGAAAATACTAAATTCGGAAAATACTGGAGATATCCGCTTCGTTCTATCATTTTTGTGCTTTGAAACCACAGTACTTAACAGCAGGTCACTTGGTGCTTCTTTGTTTGGTGTACTTATCCATGGGTCAGGTCAAATGAGGTCAACTGAGGTCAAATGACGTTTTGCCAATAACTTGGCACATAATGACGCTAGAACTTAAAAAATGGTATCATTGTGTTCTTGGTGATCAGCCGAATCGAATGATATGCAATGTGATGCAATTTGGTTAACTTGAACTTAATTTATTAATTTAAGTTTACTTAAAATTTAAGAAAAACTTTAAGTACACTTAAGCAAGCTAAAAAGTATATCATTCGACGCGCCTTGACGTGCTGAGTTCACTGGTGCTTTTCTTTTTGCGCTATCTTAATTAGATCAAAAGTTATAAGCGAAAAACTTTTGACCTGTTTTTAGCGAAATTTTTACATTTATACCCCCCGAAACCCCCCTAAATATTGACCTAGAGCAACCAAATTTGCACAGGGGCGAGAAATCCAGGGGGTCCACCTACCTACCAAATTTGGTGTTTCTAGGTGCCATAGGAGCCAATCGCGAGGGGGGGGGGGTCGCATCGACCCCCTCTGCCAGGCCGTGTTATGAAAAATGCCCTGCCAGGGCGAGGGTTAAGGCTCTCAGAGACCAGTACAGGGCCTGCAAAGGGCAGTTTGAGACCTTTAGATGCCGACTTGGGCCATCGGAGGCTAATGCGGGTCCTTACAGGCCAGCATGGGCCCTCAGAGATCAGTGTGGGACCCTAAAATACCGGCATGGGCTTACCGGCATGGGAAAATACCGGCACGGGATCTCAGGGCCCCGCAGTGCGGGGCCCTCAACTGCGGGGCCCTCAGATCCCATGCCTCAGATCCCATGCTCAGAGGCACCTAAAGGTTAGTCTTGGGACCCCAGACAGAGGTCAATGTGGGTTCTCATCCGTCAATATGGGTGCTTGACCGCCACTGAAGGGCCCTCTTAGATCAGTGTAGGACCCTCAAAGACTGGTATGGGAGCTGTTAATAGCTGGCGTGGGTTTCTTAAGCCTCCTGACAATAGAATAAGGGCCAGAGCCCCATACGCCCATGGGGGCCCATTGGTTGTTTGGGGGGGGGGGGACAAATGAAATGATGGCCCCCTGATTAGCCTTTGGAGGCTGAAGGGCATGGCCCTGATACCCCCTCTGCAACCACCACTGCACTGAAAGTGGAAGGGGAGGGGAAGATACAGACATCGCTGGCCACCAGCCTGTTTGAACCGAGGCTGGGGGCACGGTCACCCTGGCCCCCAGCTACTACGCCTTTGACGAACTATGCCGACTCCAAGCAGATCCGGTAAGCGTTGGTCGTTTGTATACGCATTCTCCTGCACCGTGCTAGTATTTTCTTATACCTTTTCAGTGCCCGCTCATGTCCCGCGTCTCGTATTCAACAAAATGCTGCCACCAGGACTCACAGTTTTGTGTCTGATATGGTTTCCTTCATTGAGTGAAGGAAATTGCGGTCAATAACGCTGTAGAAACAAAAGGGAATGTTCATTAAAGGGAGGCTGAATAGTCGTCAAGTTCTGGTGTTTAGGGTACCGGGTGGTAGGTACAGACAGACACTAAAGTCAGCAAAAAGTGGGGGGGCCAGTTAACATTGCTGGCCCCCCCACCTCCGAAAGTGGGGGGGCCATGGCCCCCCCGGCCCCCCCTGTTCCTACGCCTATGTTGCATAGTGTAATCGAACAAGCCTTAATCACACGGCAAACGTCCTCCAATTTTTAATTAGTTTATTACATGCTTGCTTCGAGACAGCTGCTAAACTCAGTGTCTTCGAAATTACCTTCCTCAATCCTTGTTAATTAAACACTCATGGTCATGCGAGTTATTTTTATTGGTTATTTTTTGTTCTGTCACCATCGTGTGTCGGGCTATTACAGTTTGATTGTTTTAACAAACCATATTGATCAGTGATCACTGGATGGCGTAGTTAAAGGTGTCGCAAATAGAGACTTTTGTGTCTTATAACTCTAATGCCATCGTTCAGCGATGCCCCTAGTAGGGTGTTATTTTTGGCCAGCACGCGAACTGGTTGTTTTGTCCAATTATGCTCAGCTGTTCAGATGCCACCTGGCGCTTACTATAAGTGAAGATTTAGTCATTCATTACTATCAATTATGTTCAAGAATGTTCTTTATGTAAAGGGTCGTGTGTGTTTTACTTTGGTGACCCTCGGGCTAAATCCGCCTCGGTCCCCGCGGTGGCGAGCTGTCTCTCCCCAGTAGTGGTCCTTCGTGAGGCCTCGACTTCGTTTGGTAAGGTCATTTGGTCTCGACAAGTGAGTGGTGGACAATAATTGGCACCATCCTTGTCGGCCCGTTTTACAGACTCGATTGTTTCGCTCTCCTCTTCTCAGTCTCTCGTCAGCAGCGAGTGTGTTTGTTTCTCCTCTCCTCCACTGGTCACTGCGACCGCCAGCGTGTGTGCGCTCCTCCCCCTCCCCCAGACACTCTTCGCGATTGTGTATGCTGACAGCACCTCCCTGCTCTTTTCCAGAGCAAGGTATCGACATCACACAGCAACTCGACACAGTCATTTGACGAGGCGCTGCGAGAGGCCGAGGCGGCGCAGCAGAAACAGGCGGCGGCCGCCGCGGCGCCTCCTGCCGGCGGCGGCGAAAAACCTCAGTAGGCGCCAGCCGCGCAGCCGCCCGCGGCGGGCCCACACCCATTCCAGGAGGCCGGCGGCGAACCGACCGCCGGCACACAGAGACAGACAGTCAGACAGAGAGACAGCGCGTTTATTTACACCGTGTCGTGGCTAGCGTAGCGGGCTGGAGGGGCGGTCCCTCTCAGCCAGTGTATTTATTGGTGCGCGCGCGCGTGCCGTAGTGTTCTGTTGAGACGGCGTCTGTTTGGTTGACGGTGGCGTGGCGCCCGACGCCGCATATCACGGTCGGCAGCGGCCGGCGCCGTCTGACGGGCCGGCCGGCCAGCCAGCCGTGAGGCAATACATCAGTTAGACGACGACGGAACGGTGTCTGAGCAAGGAGTCGTGAGGGGTGGAGGTCACGGTATACGGGGTCAGATAGGAATGGTGGGGTAACTACGGTGCACACATGGGATCAGGCGGTTTCGGAGGTAACGCCGAACATCATGGCTCGCAGGATCAAACGGTTGCCATGTGGACTTGAAGATCACGGCACGCGAGATTGAACAAGCACGAAGGAATGAATGAGAGTGTCCGCGACATACACATGGCATCAAACAATCACGATGGGATGTTAGCCATGACGCATTGTAACAGGCAATTAGCCAGCCAGCACAACGACTAGCCATAAAAGCCATTGCTTTGTGAATGAGCATCGTTAAACCGCAGAGTGTTAACCAAAGTCTGATTAGGTTTCAGCTCAAATTGCAGTCATCTGTTAGAATAACGTGCCATTGAGAAAATAAATTAACACTCCAGCCTGCGTACCACTGAAATTGTTGAACACGAGAAAGACTGAGGCCAAGATGTTGTGATCAGTCGAACATTCGGTCCGAGGAACGTAGACCAAAGTTCGCTCGCCGGGCCTTGATGATTCTGCTGCTCTCGTGATTGGCTAAAAAGCGAGCGTTTTACTGTTTTCCGCTGTTGTTACGCCTTTAGTGTTTTAATGTTTTTGAAAGCTTGGTATTTTGATGACTCTGAAACGTCACGTGTGTTGGGTTATTTCCTATACAGAACTTCAAAGTCAATGTAAAACCCGATTTTGCAGCGGTAGAGAAGAAGAACGAAATATTACGGGGATAGCGCCGCGTGATGTTACATTATAAACAGAACAATGCGCACCACCCTTACCGTGTAATCGGACTGTAGATGAGTGTATTGGGTGCTTCTCCTGCGACCGTTCCAACCACACTGCCAACCCTCTCGCACGACTCGGCGCCGCCGCCACCGCGACTCGGCGCCCCCGTCGCCACATAGGTAACAGGACACCCCCCCCCCCCCTTGGACACATTTGTCAGTTTTGAAGTTGGCCTCAACAACCAACTTCAAAATTTGACCTCACTTGACCTGACCTCGACCTGAAATTCATCGAGAGGTGGTCCATATCACTTATTGAGTGTGCCTATTGAATTCTATGAGTAAAATGACCCATAAAACATGTGTCGCACATGACCCTTTTCTATATTTTGTTTTGGTGACCTGACCTGACCTGACCTTGACCTTTGAATGACATTGTATGCAACGAATATTGTCTTGGTAGTCTAAGAACATGTTTTGGGCAATCAGTCTCAGTCCATTCTTCGGCAGCTACGGTGCAAGGCCGATACTGTAGAAACTTGCATTTTGTACCCTTGACCTGACCTTGACCTGACCTCTGACCTACTTAAGCAAAAAATTTGGGCTCTTAAGATCCGCCTTGTTGAAGAGCTTTCGATTGCCGTTTTCCCCGTCTTTCTACGACCATCGGTTCGGAAGTTAGACAGGGGGGGGGGGCAGAATCTGCCCCCCCCCCCCCCCAGCAGGGCGCGTATGGCTGAATAGCCCAACGGGGCGCGGGTCAAGTTATTCGCATATCAGTTTCACCAGCATAAAAAACATCGTTCGTAATCCGGCGGCTGCCACACCATTGACCACACCATTGACCATTGACCAACAAAGCCTGGCAGTTACAAAAACAGTGCCTAATGGCCGCATAAAATAGCATTGTTTATTTGGTGGTAGCAAGCCAACTATATAACACAATATGACATGGTCACGACACTCGGATATTTAGCGTACATTTGAACACAAACCATCCACTGCTGTAGCCACGATAAGGAACAACAAAGCCTGGCGAGTCGCCCGATCCTCGGTCACCGCGCGCCCTCCGTCGAGTCTGGCTACTACTCTGGTGCATTTAGCCCTCCCCGCGCCCTCCCGCCCGTCCCGCGGCGCCCTCTGAGGGACGTGTCGCCCCCCTCCCACCCCATCACAACTGGAGCTCAGCGCCGGCCGGCCGCTCCGCCCGTCCATCACACGCTAACGCGGCGTCCGCGCCCCGTCCTCCGCCGGCCCAGCCGGCGGATCCGTGCGGCCCCTATAACCGCCCCTCGCTCGGTTCAGATCACGTGGTCGGCTGTATGACCGGTCACACTGGCGGACTCCCGCCCGCCGCTCACTGGCAACAATAAATAAGCGGCGCGAAGCGGTGTCGCCCCCTTCGGCGGGTCGGTGAGAAGGGCCGTCAGGGGGCTGCCGGCCGCCGCCGCTGTCCGATGGTCTACAGGGAACCCTGTGAGGAGGTGGCACCACCAGCGTCAGGAGACACAAAAATACGAAGAACGGAACACGATACAGAAGCACGATCGTCAGCCTACAGGGTGTCCCGAAATTGATGCGCGGTTGGTGCCGCACGTTATGTTGTCCCTCCCGAGTGCTGAACAATTGCAATTTTACCGACTCTGGCAACACTGACATCTTGCTGGTCACACGATCACGTGAACCAAGCGGCTAACCCGACCGCGGCCGGTAGTGGGCGCGGGAGGCCACTCTTGTCCAGACAGGCAACGTGGAGAAACTGCATAACACCAAAAGTGAAAAGGCACTAACTACCGATCCGCTACCGCGCGGTGGGGATGATCAAGGACGGTGTGACCCAGGTTCCGGATGCCAGAGAATTGGGCGTCAACTCTGCGACAATTAAACTTTGGATGGACCGCAAACGATCAGGAGAGACACTCAAGAACAGCACAGTTCGAGGGCGGAAGACTGCCTTGAGCCGAGTGGCGAAAATCGTGATTGCAAAGTCGACCTTTAAAAAGCACCATTCAACATCGCTGACAAGAAAACTGAATGAGATGCATGTCCCAGCATCCAAATCGACCCTCCATCAGTATTTGAAGACTTTCTTGAAGCTGAAGTTGCTCAGCTTCAGAAAGCAGACTTGGCCTACTGTGGTCCAGAAGTGCAGGCAGCTGGATTTCGCCAAGACCCACAAAAACTGGACCATTCAGGACTGGAGATGCGTCCTTTTCAGTGACAAGGTGCCCTTTGTGGTCTCTAAGCCCCTAACTGCAGAACGATCGAAATAATGGCCAACGGCAGCTCTGAGGAGTCCGCTGTCGAGACGGTGAAACGTCTGCTGAAGAATCTCATTTGGAGCATGATGAGCTACAGAGGCGCTCTGAGCTTCACGAGGTGCCTCGGGAACAGACCGTGACTGCTTATTACTATGTCAGCGAGGTGCTGAAGAAGACTGATGCCACAAAGATGCTGAGGGAAAAGGTAAATGGTTCAAAAACCAGAGTCAAACTTTTGTGTCCAGGGCCATTTTCCAGCAAGAAAGGGCTCCGGCTTATCACGCCAGGAAGACCCAGGACTGGTGCCGAGCGAGGCTCCCAGGCCTCTGGGAGAAGGGGACATGGTCAACAGTCTGGACCTGTCCCCGATCCAAATTATCTGGACGATCGTCAGAAAGGAGCTCAGCAAGCTTCCACGGGCTAGCTCAGAGAAGAGGCTGTTTCAGAAGATATAAACGGCATGGCGTTGTTTCAAAGGAGAGACTCTTGACAACCTGAAACGTGACACGCTAGAGTGCAATAGGCCGTGTATGCAACTGAATGGGGACTATGATAACATATAAGCCGTGAAATAAATTCGAGCACTTTATAAGTTATGGAGGATAAAACAACCGCGCATCAATTTCGGGACACCCTGTAGAGTGGATGTACTAACGCCGCTGCCGGATGCTGCTATACCATTTCATACCATTCCTGCTATACCATTCCATCCCATCTCCCATCCGTATATTCCAAGTTTCATTCTCAATGGACCATCAAATACATTGAAAAAATAGCCATTCCAACCTCGTCTCAGCTGAGACCAGCCCAGTAGTTAAGCCCCATCTCCATCGTACACCGGCCCCCTCACCGTGGTGACATGTCGCAGCTGGCCGTCGTCTCCAGCCGCCGTCTCTGAGCTAGTCTTGTCCTGAGTGTGGCTCAACTCCTGCTCCTTGTGCTCCTGGTGCTCCATCTGCCGCCGTAAGAGGCGCTCCTGACTCCGTTCGAGAGAACGTATACGGTTCGCCGGAGCCCCTGTGTCGCAGCCAAAGGACAGTCAGTCGTCGCCCGACACACAGGCGGTTGGTGCGAAAAGGCAACGAGTGTGCGGGATACCACAGAAGG
Organism: Amphibalanus amphitrite; assembly: GCF_019059575.1. Taxonomy (NCBI): domain Eukaryota; kingdom Metazoa; phylum Arthropoda; class Thecostraca; order Balanomorpha; family Balanidae; genus Amphibalanus; species Amphibalanus amphitrite. The sequence goes on from NW_024881990.1 coordinate 394,430, forward strand.
ATTGGCCCATGCAGTTCATTAATTTATCAGAAACATACAAATAAATGGGAAAACGTTATCGGCATCCGCTTTAGCCTCACTGATAGATTAGATAGAGCGAAATTGGGGTTTTGACGAAGTTTAGGGTCCCTTCGGCAACAATGTTATCAATGCTGAGGGTTTCTTATTTATAGGTAACCAGGGTTTAAACCCTCCCCGAACGGTTACCCGAGCACAAACACATAGCTTTAGGGCAGATAAAGGTCAACACAAAACAACACCACACTGCAACCACATCGCTCCTTTTAAAGCTCTGCTGCCCAAACACAAAACCAGCTGCGATATCAGACTAGCATTACCGAATCTACCTCTACCATCCGTACCATTCTACCCTTCACAAAATGCACCATCAAGGGCAATTGATAGTCACTGGGCACAATGCGCCTACATTACCGTCCTCTGCATGCACTGCGCGTTAGTGTGCTCCGCCGTCGAGCCGGCCGCCGCGGTGCCACCTACTGTATGGGGGGCCGCTGGAGCGCCGCCTGGTGGGCGGCCGGGTCGCCGCTGCCGCCCGTCTCCACGCCGCCGCCGCCGCCGGCCACCAGCAGCCGGGCGCCCTCCTTGCGCGCCGACCACACCTTACAGGGGTTCAGAGGCGGCCCTGCAGCAGGCCGGCAGACCATCACATGCGGCCCGCCACCGCCCCACCGACCGCCACCGCCGACCATCGGCCGCAGCCACACACAGACAGACACAGACACCGTTCACCGGCTTATCTATGTGCACAGTGATTTATCCAGTCCGGCGTCACCGCCGGCCCTGCACCAACGACACGGTTCGACCAGACGCATGCAGTTATGACGTTTATAAGGGGAGAGACCAGGGAATTTTAGATCCCAGGAGGTCCTACTCAGACACTTGAAGGACATCTAACTGATAAAGAGTCTCCTTGTCTCTTTCTCTTTGTCTGCAAAGAGTCTCCTTGTCTGCAAATTGAATTTCCAAAGAGGAGCTAATAATAGAGCTGACTTCTAGAAATAAAATTTACCCGCGCCCCAGTGGCGGTCTCAGCCAACTTCGCCCTAGTGAGGGGGGCATATGTTACCACCCACCTCTAACTCAAAAACTAAGAGGGCTAGAAAGACGCGGTAAAAAGCAGTCGATAGCTCTCAATACGTACGTTGAAAAGTATTTCAGTCATTTTTCATCTCAGAGCAATATTGGGGTCACCAGAGGTCATCAAAGGTCAAAAATTGCCAATTGTCATTATATTTTTCAGAAAACATGGCGTTATCTCAGGAACTATGGTAGCTAGAAAAACGCATGGAACAGCAATCGATAGCTCTTGAACTCTTCTTTTGATAAGGTCATCATCAAAGTTGACCTCAGGTCAACGGTTTAGCCTCCAGAGGGCAAAAACTCCAAAAATAGCTGTTTTTACGAAAAGTGTTTTTCGACAATAACTTTCGACTACAAAAAGCCACGACATTTCTATTGCCAGAATCGTGTTCCGCTTACCGAGACGCGTCAAATGAACTATAATTTGACCTTGAAAGGTCAACTTGAAAATTTGACCTCAGGTCAAGGTCATGACCTGACCGGAAAAGGTCATGTTGCATATCAGTCGATGCGTCTCAACAAGACAAACACAATGAGACCATCCCCAGCGTTCTATCTCTTTCCAATCGCGAGTTATTGGCAAAAATCTGTTTGTAGCCTCAAATGACCTCGGATGACCTTTCTAGAGGCTATGAGCAAAAATGACACCTAGGTCATCACGGGTGGTCCAAATCACTGTGATTCTGAAATATTTGGACTGTTCCTATGCGTACACACGGATCTAGAGGCATTTTCATTTTTCTCCATTGACTTGTAATGGAAACGCCACGCCACTGACCTGACCTCAGGTCACGGATATAAAAAATCCGAGATATACAAATTGTAGGCGCCCATAACAGCATGCAATCCACCAAGTTTAAAAACTTTCTGACAAACACTGCAGGCTGGACACGATTGCAAACTTTTTTAGGCTTGGTCAGTTAACTTGACCTGGTGACCTGACCTGACATGACCTGGGGTCAAAAATTTCACACATTGTCCAAAATTGATGCACCAAAAGCTACCCCAAGCGGCGCGGCGCTACGCGCCGCGGTTTTTTATTCACACGCAAAAAACGCGACAGGGTGGTAACATATGCCCCCCCACTGGGGCGAAGGTTAAGGTGAAAACTTGCAGAGAATCTCTGCATCTGATCTGATACATCTGATGTACACGAAAAATGATTATGCTGGGAGGTAGATAGTATACATCCTACAGGGGTACACAATATTTTCATGGCGATGACTCACGATCTATGCCCATAGAACTGTTCTTTCTCTTCAGCGAGGCAAAGGAATTATGTCTCAGCGCAAAACGGACCCCTCCCCCGAAAAACAAACTTTCTTCCGATAGACGATGGCCCGAGGAAGCGCTTAACTGCCAAAAGAGGCGGGTGGTGCTCCCGATTTGAAAGCCGAGTTGTGCCCGTGTCGGTTAGCTCCCGATGCAGTGACCCATCCTGAACCGGCCGCCACCCGCCCTCGTGTTGATTGGCCGCTGAACCAGTCTCCGTCGTCAGTGCTGTTCCCTGTTCGCCATTCCCATTGAGAGTTTTCAGCGCTAGTATTTAGTCTGATTTTAGTCAGCTCAGTGTGCCTCAATGTATATTTGTGTTGGTGCGTATGGTAGTAGAGTGCGGTATTTAGGAGCAGGGTAGTACGCCGTGCCGGCCTGGCGGCGCTACTCACCGATGAAACTTAGCAGAACCGGCAGCAGGATGAGGCCGTGCGAGGCGCCGTGCAGCACCACGCCCAGGTACATCCTGGAGGGGCAGGGACGGTCAGTGACGGAACAACGATCACAAACAGTCGCGGAGCAGTGACAGTCAGTGACAACAAGAAATCACTGTCGGTGTAGGGACACGGGGGAAAGAACAACTTAACCCGCGCCGTGCTGGGGGGGGGCGTTTTTACGCCCCCCCCCTCAGGTTTTTCGCGAATATCTCAAAAACGGCGGCGCGCAGCGCCGCCGTTTTTGGTACACGTGTTCCTACATCATTTTCGCACATGTTGTGAAAATTTCAGACCTAGGCCGTTCAAGGTCAGGTCACCAGGTCACGTCAAGTGACCTTACCTCAGAAAAAGTTCAAAGGCTCGCTATAGCTACACCGACTGAACGATCACTTTGAAACTTTCAGCGATTGATATGAGTAACAGTATGTATAAAATGTATATCTCGGATTTTTGATATCTGTGACCTAAGGTCAGGTCAATTTTGCGACCTCTCCATTATAAGTCAATGGGAGAGAATTGAAATGCGCCTCTTTTGGACGAATATCGTTCAAAACGCTCTCAAACATCGGTTCATAGGTAAACATGACACACTGAATAGGAAAAATGCACCTGTGACCCCTCTGTGTGCCCCTGAGGTCATCTCAGGTCATGAACGGTCGCCAGCAGTTTTTTGGCTATAACTTTTGATAGAGACGTGCTAGAGCGGTGAAAACACGTCAGATGTGTTCAGCTCGACGATACGGATCGACTGATATGCAACATGACCCTTTTCGGTCAGGTCATGACCTTGACCTGAGGTCAAATTTTCAAAATGACCTTTCAAGGTCAACAAATAGTTCATTCGACGCGTCTCGACGAGAGGAACACGATGCTGGCAAAAGTAATGTCATGGCGCTTATGAGTCAAAAGTTATTGACGAAAAAACGTTTTTCGTAAAAACGGCTATTTTTGGAGTTTTTGCCCTCTGGAGGCTAAACCGTTGACCTGAGGTCAAATCTGAGAACATTACTCAGAAAGGTCTGTAAAAGGGCTATCGAATGCGCTTTTCCGCGGCGCTGTAGCTCTATCGGTTCCCGAGATAGCCGTTGGCAGTTTCCAAAATGTTGAAATAGTCAACATTTTACCTTTGGTGACCTCTGGTGACCTGACCTTTGACCTGACCCAAAAAATGACCGAAGTGTTTTCGTCCTTATTTTTGACACTCTTTCGATTGCCGCTTACCGCGTGTCGCTACGTGGCCCAGGAGCCGAGTTAGACGGGGGGGCGTGAAAACGCCCCCCCCCCCCCCCCCAGCACTCGGCGGAAAGTTCAGGCCACCAGGCGGCGCGGGTTAACAACCTACAGTAGTCCCCGCGTTTATTCCTGACACATGGAGCAGTGAGTGGTACGAGCTGGCGTTTGCTAAGTCATATGATCCTGTTGAGTTTTGACAGCAACGACGTCACCTAGATCCCGCATCCTCAGTCTTTCGTCTGCCATCCGTTCGAGCTCACCTGAAGTAGAAGATCTGGAAGATCTGCGAGTGGGCGAACCCGAGCACGATGATTCCGCCGAACTTGGTCAGAGTGATACCGCTGAGCACCTGCAGTAGCGGCCAAGGGGAAGGGTCAGTATCGGCCCGCCGTCCGCTTAGGTCGCCACGGCCTGTTAATGCCCTGTTCACAGTCCAATTGTCGGCGGGTCTGAATACCTTCCCCGCGCTCGGTTTGTAGGTTCTGACCAATACGCAAAATCGACTAATACAGGAGAGAGCCACAAACAGGTCGAGCCACTCTGTGCCTAGTACCTACTCAATTTACATACCGATGAACCCATGGTGACGAGAACTTCCCTCACAATCCCTGACCAAACAAAGGTATAGTGTGTCATTTTATAAGTTATGTCCCCCACGCCTCCCAATATTAACGTACCGACGATCCCATGTTGGTGAGGGCGTCGGTGGCACGCTCTACACGGGTCGGCTCCAGGGAGACGGCGAACGCGCGCGTGATGTGGCTGCAGAACTCCACAGAGATACCGATCGCCTGACGAGGACACATTGAGATACGGTCAGACTCAGTCAAGCGCAGACACGATATACATTTACGAACTCCGGAACCAAATGAACGAGAACGCAAGTGACGTCAGCAGCTTCTCCGTCCAGTGAGCCCCACGGCAGTCAAACTATGCACCCTGGGATGTTTAATGCACTGTTATGCCAATCCACCCTGCCTTTTCCACGTCCTCATCCAGTCTTCACTTCAATACATATACACAGACGCACTAATAACCCGCCGACCAAGTTATTTTATGTGAAGCCGCGGCGACTCACCATCACCAGGTTGACCAGCGACACAGCATTCAGCGAGATGTTCCACCAGTACATCATGCCGGCCAGGTTAGTGATGATGGTGACAATCATGATGAGCAGGATGAAGGCCGAGTGGAAGTCCAGGCCCATCAGGAAGAACGACACCAGGAAGATGGTGGCGATCGAGATGCCGAGGGCGCGCAGCACGTCCGACCACATGGTCAGGTACTGCTCGTAGAACACATAGAACACGCTGTGGGAAGAGACGATGGCCGGTCAGCTCAGGCTAGAGAGGACACGAACAGAGATGGTGAGCGGGCGCTAATGACTCAGGCGGCAACGGCGAGTCGGGCGAGTCGCTACTATTCACACAAATTAAGACGCAATTGGCGAGCAATGCATACACGCAAATCTCACTCAAATACGCAAAATTGGAAAGTTCGCTCCACTGCCTCTATCCATATCCTGCTTACATATCACTGCTTCAAGTAGTGAAGCCCAATAATCAGCAGCCCTTCGGCCTTCACTATTCAGTATAGCCGACATATTGTCTTCTCTGTCACGGCAACTCACCTGTACGGGTAAACCTCATGTGTGCGTCCGTCGTCTGCCGCCTCAGTCAGCGCAGCCGTCATGTTGTCGGACAGGTGGCGAGCCCAGTGCAGCGCTGTGTAAAAGTCCTCCGACGTCTTCAGGATGCCGTGGTAGGCCATGAAGTAGGAGGCGCCCACGTTGGTTCGGTTGGCTGGGTCCCGCACCACACGCACCGCCTGGAAACGGGTTGAAAGTCGGGTCATGCGATGGTACGGACTACGGAACAAGCCTTGTAGGCTTAGGCTTAGGCAAGGCGATGAGAATCAGGCCATATTCTGGCCACAAAAGTGTCGCCAGAAGCGGCATGCACACGTCTTTCTAGCTAGCTCATTTATGCAGTATGCGTGTCAACTGTCAGAAAATGCATCAAATATGAGAATGACACTGTCCTAGAGCCCTAGAGTCGATGACGACACAGCTTCCATTCCCTCCCTTCTCCTCAGGCTAGCGCGTTACTCACGTCTCCGTAGGCGGCGTGTCCACCCTTGGGGCACGTCTCGCTCGGGTTGTCGCGCAGGAAGAACGGCAGGTACTCGCGGAACGCCGGCAGCGACGGACGCAGGTGGTTCGAGTTGAACGTCATGTTGCAGCTGGTGCAGTCGGGCAGGTATTCTGAAGAGACAGCGACACGGTATTTAGAGACACAGACTAGAGGCTGCGAGCTGGGAGCACATAAACAGCCAGAATTTTAGCTAGATGGAAGCAGCAGCTGATGACAAGTTAATTCAAACTAGGGTGTAACGGCTCCATGACTGGTTCCATGTTGCCCCGTTTTGAGCGACGGATACTGACGCAGTGTTTCCCAGTTTGGAAGGACGGTGAACATGTACTAACGTACTGTTATCCTGTTTGGAGGGAGGGACACTGACGCATCGTTGATCTGTTTGCGGGACACTGAGGGCTAGACACTGGCGTATCGCTGCCCTATTTGGCGGGACATCCCCTGAACGTACCGTTGCCCTGTTTGGAGGGGCAGAAGCCGCCGGTGGTCACGTTGATGAAGCAGCAGCCGTTGCCGGCACCCGGCACGCCATCCTCGTCGTACCCAAACACGCTCCAGTCGTAAAAGTCGTCCAGCCAGTTACTGGCCGCGCTGGCAATGTACGTCCTGACGGCGGATGGGGGTGGGTCAGTCAGTGATCAGATTAAGGCTGGGCGGCAGACATCTCACACACCAACGCCACAACATTGTAGACTGGAGGTCAGCTGCTGTAGCTCGGTCGAGCACAGGCAGACGCTCCATTACTTTCTTTCCACTCTCCCCAATGATCCAGCTCCCACCCTCCACTCAGACACCGTCCCTCCTCGTCCTTCTTTCTCTTCCATCCACTGTCGTACTCCCAAACGAATGCCTCCATCCGCCCCTCACAGTTCTACCACTGACCTCAGCGGCTGCTGCGCCGCCATGGCGATCTGCGTTCCGACCGAGTTTCGGTCGCAGTTGACTGTCGAACAGATCCGGTTCTGAACGTTCTCGTCGCTGTAGTTCAGGCCGTCACGCACCACGAAGTAGACTGGTGGTCCGACACTCAGGTAGTCCTGCTGATACTGCACGGCAGAGAGGGGACGGAGGGGAGGTCAGATATGGGTCCAGCGGACACAGGACAAGCAAGAACTATCAGTATATAATTCCACCCAACAGCATACACTATTTCACGCTACACAGTCCAGGTTTTCTCCGAGGTGCTTATTGACAGTTTTCCAAACGCATAACCGCGCAAACACATGTCTATCCACGGACAGCTGTGGCCTGCGTTTCGTTCTAGTCTTGCGCGGCATATTTACGTTCACTCACCTGGAACACTTTGAGCATGTACGAGTCCTCCGGCATGGAGATCTCTCGGTCGAGTCCGACCTCGATATAGGGCACGACGGCCAGACTGGCGCACAGCCAGCCGAGGAAGGCCACGATGACGGTGGCACGCGCGGCCGGCTGCATCACCAGCGGCACGTAAAAGTTCTTGAACACGCGGTAGAGGATGCCCTCCTGGCGCTCGTGTTCCTTCTTGGAGCCGTGCACGCAGCAGATGATGTCGAACCGGTTCGACTGGCGGTCAGAGCGGAGCTAGGTTAGATGGGGAAGATGAGGCGGTGTTAGATGAGGCATAGAACAGAGAGTGGCACAGGACACGGGCTAGTCACAGTTCAATGGTCTGAGGAGACGCCGTTAGGGTAGAGTTACATGGACGGGTAGGGTAGTTACTTGTTCGCGCTACGGTAAGCGTAGCGCGAACAAGTAACCAAATAACCCCACACAAGGCAATGAACAGCCCATCCCAGAGTCTCCGCCGTCAGGCTGAATAAGCGGCTCTCTCCGTGCTCAAACTACAGACCGTTCCGAACAACTCATCGATCGACTAGAAACGGGGGACAGACTCACGTCCTGGCGTCTGGCGTCGAGCGTCATCAGCGAGATGAAACAGGTGATCTGCAGGATGAAGTCGAACAGCAGCGAGAGACCGGCAAACAGCGCGAACGCCCGCACCGCCGGCATGTCGATCAGGGCGCCTGGTGGACGGAGTGAAATGGTCAGAGACCGACTGGGGAACGAGCACAAGAACAGGATCTTGCTAGGCCAGTTGCATCTTTCGTTTAGATAAGACTAACCATGTGACATCGAGAACAAGACAGTGTACTAAAGCTAAATGGAGTCATTGAGCACCCAAACCAATGTTGTCCGGAAACATGTACTAGCATGAACATTTATTTGAGCAACACTCGCACCATATCAGAATGAGCTATATATTTAATGCGAATGAAAATGCTAGTGACCAGCGAAACTAGACTATGCCAGCTCTAGTAGACCTCCCCCTTCTCACTCTGCCCAAAGTGAGTCACTCAACGAAAAAAAGCCCTGACCAGTGACCACACCCTAGACCCACCTAGGAAGAAGCAGGCCGACTCTGAAGCCGACGAGAGCAGCATGGAGGGCGCCACCTCTCCCACAATCCTGCCGACAAACTGCTCCAGCGACTCTCCGGGCTGCCGGCGATCGCGCTGGTACGCCTGCACCAGGATGAAGATGTTGTCCACGCCCACAGCCAGCACCAGGAAGGGAATCACCTCGATGACGATCAGGGTGCCGGGGACGCCCAGCATGCCGTACACGCCGAGCGAAGCCATCACAGAGAGAAGCACGATGATGACGCCGCCCAGACCCAGCGTGATCTTGCTGTCGATCTGTGGGGAAGGAGCACAGAAAAAGTCAGGACCATCGATCTAAAAACAACCATGTGTGTGTTGGGGGGGGGGGGGGGGGGTAGAATCGGCGGCAGCAGCCTATCAGTCTGGGAACACCGGGCTTGAACGTGGCCCATCAATGGAAACACAGGCTATACGGCACACTGCAATCCCGCCCAGGGAGGTAGCTGAAATAAAAATATGAATTGTGTGTATGAGCTAAGTCCTAAATTACATTGTGCAACGGAAACGTATTGAGGTGAAGGTCGGCATTGAGCGTTCCAGAAATGAGGCCAATGAATACCGGCCCTTCCAGACAACAGCAACCATGCAGACGCAATCAATCTAATGTAGCGCCACAGATTCAGCGAACCAAGCAAAGTAGCACACTGGGTAACAGGGCGATCGATCCGGCAATCGGCATGGTGCATACAAGTGCTCAGTCGCATGCCATTCGCCTCTTGGGACTCATGTTACACCACGAGTTGTCCCTGTTAGGCCGGAGTGGGGAACATAACTCCGGCTCAATATGGCACCCGGGTCGGTCCTTTGCCCGCCACCCGCCCCCTTCCGTTCCCCTTCCATGAGTGGTCATATCAGCAGTCTGGACGGCCGGTTCGTGGCCCAGTTTCAGCCAGTTTTTACCGCCGGCAACTTATGATCGGTGGAATGAGGTCATGGTAGATCGCCGGCCCTCAAAAACAGCCCGTCATAACTAATCATCGGGGGTGCCATGAAGGCGGTGATAGAAACGAGGGGCGAGTATGGATTACATGGATTGTAGAAATATTGAACTGCAGCGATTCAGAATCACGTTGCACGGCCCCCAGAATCATCGTATTGAACGGGGCATTGTAAGAGAACATTATGCAGCTACGACCTCCTCCACGCCGTCACTCACCAGCAGCCGCGAGGATCCGTTGTACTGTCCGAGCGCGATGCTGATATAGGCGAACATGATGAGGTACGAGATGAGCACGGTGGTCGTGTCCGACTCGGACTCGCGGGCGATCTCGTCCTCGATCGAACGCTCGGCAAAGTAGGCCACCTCCATGTTCGGGTGACTGTAGTTGCGCATGTACTCCAGGAATCTGTAAAGGGAGTGGAAACAGATGGTGAGATGGAACCCTCATGACATATACCGGATACCCTGTGATAAGGGGGGAGACATTAATCTATCAAACCAAAGGTTGGGGTCCTTACTGGAAGTTAACGCGGTTTAAAACATTGGAGGTAAAAATGGCGTAAATTAAAACCGCTAATCACGATTGAAATCACGCCTTCAAAAAGTTAGGTGACCTATAATCGCATTGTCCTTTACCACTATTCAGATGCAAAACCAGCAAAAGGCGGGGTCTAGACAAACCCAAACAGGAGCCGACCCAATTAGCCGTGTCTATAACCCCTCTAAATTAACGTCCCTCCTCGCCCGCCGCGCTCTACTCACGCCTGCTCCCAGGCCATGGCCGGCCCCAGTCGGCTGGCGTCGTAGTCGTTGTTGACCAGGAAGGTAACCAGCAGCGCCGTGGCGTTCAGGTAATGCACACTGCCACTCAGCGACTGGCCCTCGCCCAGGAACCCGCCGACCGCCGTGTAGGGGAACGTCGGGCCGCCCCACTTGGACATGCACGGCTGGAAGTCAAAGTCCTGGTCCTGCATCTCGGTGGGGTTCAGCAGGCAGTACTTGATGTGGTCCAGGTAGTTGATGGTGTAGTTTCCGTCCTGTTTGGTCAGGTTGAGCAGCGCCGGGTCGTCCTGGAAGTACTCGGGTACAGACTGGATGGCGCAGAACGCGTTGTCTGGGTAGAGCGGCTTGAAGCAGATGTCGCTGAGACGTACAGTGCGGTTCTCGTACTGTGCCGTGATCTGAGGGGGAAACACAGAGCGGAGGGTAATGGTAAGCAGGGGTGTCGTTTTCCGAAAATGATTGGTAGTGCCCAAAGGCGGCGGCTGGCCATATATGACGGGGCTTACAAGGTAGGGTACCCCCAAATCTGCCTTTCTCATCGGATTTCGGTCACTTATTTTTCGCCCTGGTCATTGACAAGACTAACCGAAATCTAAAAAAAAAAAACACAAAAAAAAACTTTGGAAATCTGGGTCCACACCGGACGCCATGCACAAAACGTGCAGTTATATAGGCAATAGTGTCGGAGGAATGCACGCCATTCTGAAAGAGGCCCACATCGACTTAAAAGGACGGCTGTGCTGAAAGGGGACAGGAACAGCTTTGAGGGCCCAAGCCGACTAAAAAAGACGGCTGCGGGGCCAGGAACGGTTTTGAAGACCCACGCCAATTGAAGGGTTCGACAACTAGCGAGGACTGGAAACACAACGATAGTTAGAAAGACCTGCTTGCCAAAATAAAAGGATGACAGTACGAGGGGCGTTCAGAAAGCTACGGGCCCGACCATGAAGGAGCAGAGAGATACAGCATCGACTCATTAGACCAAAAAGTTCATTTATTCAAATAAACACCGTTAAGACAAACACGTTTCGCGCAGCGCTTCGCGAGAGCCCTCAAGGCCTCCATAACCAAGTGGGTTTTGGACCCATCCTGCACGTCCAAGACGGCTGATTTCGTCTCCCTGCTGTTAGCGAGGTTGCCGCTGCTAATTTTCTTATGTTGGGGAAGAGGTGGCAACCACTAACCAGAGTGTGCAAGGTTCGGAGAGAACAAAGTGGATGCGACAACAACTCGAAGCTCATCGCTTCACTGTTCGTCATCCCGCCCATGTACGCAGGTGCGTGGTCGCGGATCAGGTGCACACTTTACGTCAGCTTCCCTATAGCCTCTCCTCGATGTTTATCGAATGGACGCACATCATCAATTGTGTGCCCCTGTTTTGGAAAGTTGACGAGCGGAGGGGGTCGCATCGACCCCTCCCCCCTGCCAGGCCGTGTTATGAAAAATGCCCAGGGCGAGGGTTAACGCTTGGTGCCTTTTCTGCACTAACTACTATGAAACTACGGCGGTCAGTCTTCGACTGACCGCCGCCCGGTCCGGTCGTGTGCCGCTGGCGCAGCCGCCTGACCTCAGACGAGCGCAGAGGCGTACCGAGCGTTCGAGCCAGCGTGTGCCACACAGTGATAGCGTTATCGTGTGACTAGTGCCGGGCGGGCTACTCACCATGGCGTTGCCAGACCTCGTGAGAGCTCTCAAGGAGAGTTTGAAGGACCCAGAAGTGATCTCCATTTTCCAGGAGCAGGTGGTGTTGCCCATTGTTAGCAGGGAGCTTGCCTCTCTCCGTGAAGCTGCCTACGAGCGCGACATTGCGATCAACGAGCTGGAGCAGTACAGCCGTAAGAACAATGTCGTAATCAGTGGCCTCCACGAGCACCAGAACGAATCCCCTGCTGGTATGGTTGTCGAGCTGGGACGAATCCTGGATGTGGACATACGCCCCGGGGACATAGACGCCGCCCACCGCTTCGGCCGTCCGAACAACGGGAAACCCCGCCCGATCGTGGTGCGGTTCGTAACCCACACGAAGAGGGACCAGTTCTACAGAGAGAGGAAGAACCTGCGAGACACCGCACCTCCCAACGACAGCATGCTGACCAGGCGAATGCTTAAGGATGTCTTCGTAGCCGACAACCTCACCAGGTACAACAGCGCCGTTATGTTCGCGGCCCGTGAACTGAAAAGAGAGGGCCGCATCGGCAGCTGCTGGACCGACTCCGGCAAGATGAAAGTGAAAACCGGAGGCCGTGACAGTCCCACGAAGATCGTCCGCAGCGCCGCAGACCTCCGAAGGCTGGTGGGAGACCACGCCGCCCTCGACGCTGCGGACGGCATTCTGCGGCCTCAGCAAGCCGCCGGACCCTCCGGTCTCGGCCGCCCCCACGGTCGCGGTCCTGGCTCCGCCCGTGCGCCGGCGCTGGAGCCGGGGCGTGAGAGAGCTGCCGCCGAGGCCGGCCCGGCAGGGGCGGATCCAGGGGCTAGCACCGAGCGAGACATCTCCGACACCGACGGCGAGACTTCTCCCGACCGCGGACGAGACGACGTGACGGAAGACCGGAGCGGAGGATCTCGTCGTTCGACCAGGAAGCCGCCCACCCGACGCCCGGCGCCTGACGCCGCCGCTGCCGCGGCCGCGACCCCGGTCGGTGGGAGCGGCGGCCCGCCCCGTTCGAAGGGCAGTCGGCCCGTGGAGGGCTCCGGGTCGGGACGCGGGCGTGAGCGTGGCGGGCGCGGGGGCCGGAAAAACTGAGTGCGTTGACCGGTATAATGAGAGAGAACACCGAGTGCCTACCGCCATCCAGCCGTGGATTCTTGGACACCATCATCACGGTGAGGTGAGGTCCGTAGCGTCCCGCAGCTCAACACTGACTCCAGAGTGCCTGTGAAAGAACGGACCGATTGGGATCTGGGGAGTGGGTTCAGTAGGTTCACATTTAGCGTAAATGTTTTTTTTTCTCCATAGAGATCGCATTTCGGAATAATCGAACCATTTACGGTTTAAAGCACAGAAACAGCTCATGTAAGCGTAACATGTATGTAAGGTGGATTAGGGTGTTTACACGTTGCATGTTTTTTGTTTTTGTTTTTGTGTGTGTTTCTTTTTTGTTAGCGTGTATCTGATGTTCTTTGTTCATTTATGTGCCTTATTCACTCTAGGATGTTGCGATAATGATGTTGTGACTGTGAGGGTAACGTCGTGGTGGGTGCCCGCCCGCGCCTTCGGCGGCTGCTCGTCATGGATAACCGTAGCGTTGCGGGTGAGTCGCTGGGGGCGCGTCTGGACGGCCGGGTCAGCAGCCATATTTCCCGAACCGCTCGTGCCGCCTCGGACGAATCCTCTGATCGTACACGTATCATCGGACACTCTGATTCGTGTACGGTAAGCTCGGGCAAAACACGTCACAAAATTAATATGGCTCACGTGAACATAAACAGCATAACAGCAGGAACTAAACAGGACGAGTTAGAATACTTTGTAGCTAACAACAACATAAACATTCTGGGTCTCTCAGAAACAAAGCTGAACGAAGAAATACATCCTAGTCTTTATACCCTAAGAAGCTTTCATGCTCCCTTCACTCGACACCGAAACCGGCACGGAGGAGGTGTCTCATTATACTTCCACACGTCTCTGGCAGCGACAAGGCTACCAGATCTCGAAGTCGGAGAGGAAGAGTGGGTTTGGGCGAAAACCAAATTAAAAAAATTAACTGTTCTTATATGCTGTCTCTACCTACCCCCAAACTTACCAACTGAGCGCTTAGAAACTTTTTTGAGTAACTTCTCTGAAAGTGTCTTTAAAGCTCAGAAGTACAACCCGTCCGTGATAATAATAATGGGAGATTTCAACGCCGGTAATTCATTCTTGCAAGATCCTCTGCAAAATCACACTCCCATCACTAAATTTGAGAAACAATTAAAGGAAACCACTGAGTCCCTATCATTTACCCAACTCATAAACGAGCCGACGCGTTACGTGGGCAGTATCGCGAATCTCAGAGACCTTTGCCTGGTATCCGACCGGGAAAGCGTCATAGACAGCGGAGTATTGCCACCGTTTTCCTCCATAGACCACTGTCCAATATATGTAACCCTCAACGACTGGGTAGAAGAAACTTTGACGCGACACAAGGTGGTGTGGGACTATTCCAAACTCGACTCCCAACGACTGACGCACGAACTTATGACAACGGACTGGGACGGTATTCTAGACAACGACATAGACACCGCTACCGAATTGCTCACTTCTGCACTAATGAAAGCAGCTGAAAAAAGTATTCCCAAGAAGAGAGTGTCCCCCCGACCAAAAGATAAACCCTGGGTAACTGCTGAACTGAAACGTTTGATGAGAAAAAGGGACAGACTATTTAGAGTAGCTCGAAGAGAAAACAGTGCCGATGACAGTTTAAATAAATTGCAGTGGAATAGATGGAGGCATTGCCGTAACCAAGTTACAGCAATGGTACACAAATTAAAGCGTAATTATCTTATTAAAGAAGGACATCTACTTGTCCAAATGAAACACAACCCACACAAGTACCATTCAATCATAAGGAAAATGATTGGGAAAACAAAATCTTCGCATATTCCCCCTTTGCATAACAATAATAACAGTAACAACTTAATAGAACATGATGAGGCGAAAGCTGATTTATTAAATGCATATTTTGCCGCCCAATCACATCTTGAAGACAGCGAAACGAGAGTGATTCAGCCACAGGACTATCCAGAAGTCCCATTATTAAGGGCGGCCAAAATATCAGAACGAGAAGTATTAAGTATAATAAATAGATTAAATGTAAATAAATCAACCGGTTCCGATGAGGTACCAGTAAGAATAATAAAGTTAGCGGCAGTTATTCTCGCTGAACCACTTTCAAAACTGTTCAATAAGTCTATCGACACAAGCCAGTACCCAAAGAGCTGGAAAATTGCAAACGTGAAACCAATTTTTAAAAACAAAGGTAGTCCAGCAGATGTAGAAGGGTACAGGCCCATCAGTTTATTAAGCTGCATCTCGAAAATATTTGAAAAAATAGTATTCAAACGTATTTACAACCACATAACTGTACACAACCTACTAACGGAGCGGCAAAGCGGTTACCGGCCCGGACATGGGACTCAGTTGCAGCTTTTCTACTTAACCCATTCGTCATATGAAAACCTTGACGACGGAAAGGACCATAACATTATCTATCTGGACATCAGCCGCTATTTCGAGAAAATTTGGCACAAGGGCCTTCTCCACAAATGTGAACATGAATTCGGTCTGGCAAACCTTATACCATGGCTAACTTCATACTTAACAAATCGACATCAACGCGTAGTAATAAACAATTCCACATCTTCGCTCCGACCACTTCAAGCGGGATGCCCTCAGGGTTCAGTTTTGGGCCCCCTTTTAGCCTTAATGTACTTAAATAACCTTTCAACAAAAACCGAAAATGAAATGCTATTCTTCGCCGACGATGCTTGTCTGATAGCCCCACACTCTCCTAATAATAGAGAAACAGTTGAAAGCTCACTTCAAAGAGATCTAAATGAAATCCACAAGTACGGTGACAACTGGATGATACAATTTAACCCAAGGAAAACTCTCCAACAGCATTTCACAAAACGTAAACAGAAAATCCCACCAAAACTAACATTTGCAGCCATGCCCATCCCAGTTGTTGCTTATCATAAACACCTGGGATTGACAATATCGAACGACCTTAGGTTTCACGAGCACATCAACGACATCATCAGAAAAGTTAACATTGCCCTTAGCCCACTCTATCGTATCGCTTCCTACTTGCCCAGGACCTTATTGCAACAAATATATACGACACATGTATTGCCATATTTTGACTACGCGGACATCATTTACGACGGACTGCTAACAGCACACGATACTTTACGACTTGAAACACTTCAGAACAGAGGGGCCAGACTTGTGACTGCGACATTATTTAGAACTCCGACAGACAATCTCAGACGAGAACTAGGATGGACTTCATTAAAGAAAAGACGTGAAATGCATAAGATAGTATTTTTCCAACGACTGACGCTCGACGATACTCCAACATATATCAAACAACTATTGCCCCCTGATCGAAGAAATAACAACCGACTTCTTCGCAACTCTAATAACAGAAGGGAAATATATCCCAAAACCTGTCTACTGAAAAACTCGTTTCTTCCCAGTACAATTAAACTAATAAATGAACTGCCACAGAACTTGAGAGAGACTAGAACTTTATTCTCATTTAAAAAACATCTCAAGTCTCACTTACATATAGAAAAACCACCAAAGTATTATATTTATGGTTCGAAAATGGAAAATACACTTCTAACACGTCTAAGGGTTGGGATGTCAGAGTTAAAATCCCATTTATTTCAAATACAAAAAACTGAATCTCCATATTGCAACCACTGCCAAGGCAGAACTAACGAGAACACAGGACATTACTTACTAAAATGTCCAAAGTACACACAAGAAAGAGAGAGAATGACAAACATAATAAATGGTATAACAGGCATTGACATACACAATTTATCACAAAAGGAACAACTAGACTTCATACTACACGGTAATACGGTACGACCCAGGGACGAATTCGAGGTAGCACGAGCGGTGTACCAATTCATCCATGCCACCAAACGTTTTGCCTCTCCTTCCCATCCTGCCACCTATCCCTAGCGCCCAGTCCTTTGACACCGGTCGTCACAGAGCGCTGCCCTCGGCGCCGGCGCCTTTACATCTATTGAGAGCGGTCTGCGCGGTGGCGGGCAGCGGCTGCGAGGCTGTGGGCGGCACCCAGTGTGATTGTGCGAACTCGAGAGGCGCCCAGAGTTAAGTGCTCCGGCACTTTTGCGCCAATCGAAGCGACACTGATTGTCTGTTCGAATGAATGTGTTAAATATATGAGATGAGATGAGATGAGAAACGAATCACTGCTCTCTTCTGGGCGTCGCCCATCCTATCCGAAATGGCGAACTATGCTACGAATAGAAGCCCGAATCAATCACAGAAGAGACTTAATTAATGGCCGCTTACTTAATTTGCGTAAGTGGACATCCCAATAACACATCATTTAACACACCGCCTTGCAGGCCAAAATTCCAACTCCTTCATTGTTCGGCCCGAAACTTTTTGAACGCCCCTCGTAGTTACGAGCTTCAGTTTTCGGGGTCTGATGCGGTAATGACCTGGCGTTGAACCCTGGGGAATCAGGCTGCATCACCCACTCAAATCAATATACCTATGGCCTATTCTGGAGCACCGCGGCACCTTCCGAAGTCGGTGTAGGGCCTCCAGCGGCTGGTGTGGAGACGGATCGGGGTCTATTAGGGGCGGTCGCGTGGTATGCGGGACTCAGAGGCAGTTATGGACCTCTATAACCAATTGCGTTTTCGAGCCTCTTAAAATCCATTAAGGACCGGAGTCCTAGACACGTGAAACATCATTGTCAGCTACATGCACCTACTGTGGCTAGAACCTTATTTATGTACTTGCATATGTGCTTATTTAATACACCTTTTTGCACTCAAAATAGGCATCTTTTCATTCAATTTCGGCGAATTGCATTCAATTTTAGCGATCTCTCATTTGTTTCGAATAGAGAGATCGCTAAAATTGAATGCAATTCGCCGAAATTGAATGAAAAGATGCCTATTTTGAGTGCAAAAAGGTGTATTTGCTTATCTGTTTATTTTGATTTTTTATCAACTGATAAGTGACAAAAGATTGGTAGGGCTCAGCGAACATTGGTAGGGCCCAAATAAACATTGGTAAGGCTCGGGCCCTACCAGGCCTATACAAAACGACGCCCCTGACTACTGTGAAACTTGGTAGGGTAGTAGGTAGGTACCACATAACTTGAAATTACTTGACGTAATGACATGATGTGGAAAGTGAAAATGATACCTAGGTATTGATGGAAATTTATGGACTTAGGTACGCTACAAGAAGATTGAATTGGTCAACCAATTCAAATTCAATCTACTTGTGGAGTAAGTCTATAGATTTTCATCAATAGTTACCACTTACCATTGAAGTTACTTGCTATCATGTTGATTTTATACATAAGAACCTCATTCATTTTATTTGTATGACATGTTTGAATGCAATTTTCTCAATAAGTGAAGAAAAATGTTGGTAGTGCTCAACAACACATTGGTAGTGCTCAGCTGAATATTGGTAGTGCTCGGGCACTCCCAGGCCTATACAAAACGACGCCCCTGATGGTAAGTACAATGACACAGTACCAGAACAGAGAATGAAGCTGTTGACGACGTGAGAAGTAGTAAATCGTACTACTGACAAAGATATCCCACCAGACATCAGCATATCGCACACATTTTATTATTTCCAGAATGCTCGCGGCATAGGATCAAGTGTCCCAACCCACTTTTACGGCAATGAGTGACACTATCAGAGATGCGGCTGCAGTAGGCAGCAGCCCATCCGACTGCGCCGAGTACTCACATTATCTGTAATGTAGTTTTGCAGCTCCATTACTGCCGACAGTAGGTTTTTGTGGAATGCCGGCCCGAACTCAGTGGTACCGCCCTCGTTTGTGTGGTTAAACTGACGGCAGAACGGCGGCGTGACGTCACAAACATATACTCCATACGAAAAGAGGCCGACCGGGGGCAGCAGCAAGGGGAATGATGGCGGTATCATGAACTGTATCGCAGACAGTTGTAACGGTGTGAAATACGGCGGTTAAACTAACAGCTGCTTAACCCCCCCCCCCCTCCCCCCAAAAAATCGATGTTCACCCATGACCCACATTCTGGCCAAATATCCATCGGAACCCATGTCTCATCTGTCAATACAGGGACAGCCCTACTTTATCAGCCCCCTCCCCCCCCCCATCCGACAGGACAGCCATCCCTAGGCTAGCCGGAATCCCCCCTCCGGTGGCGCCACGCCCCGGTTGAAGAGCCGGCGCGGCACCGATCAATATCGCGTGTGCTGGCGGCCGGCGGCCGGCTCTCGGCTGTGTTATAGGGCAGAGGTCGGAGGTCGGAGCTCTGGGGTTGGAGCTCTGGGGTCGGAGCTCTGGGGTCGGAGGTCGGAGCTCAGGGGTCGGAGGTCGGAGCTCAGGGGTCGGAGGTCGGAGCTCTGGGGTCGGAGGTCGGAGCGGCATAGGGTCGGGGATAGATCAGAATGGGTAGAAGAGAAAAGTAGAGATCAGAGGAAGGGAGAGTTAGAATATCATGGGACGGGATTTTAGGGTTAGCGTCATTGGTCGAGGGTCGGATGTTGAGTGCCAACCACGACAGGGATCGCTAAATATACCGCTGCATAGGTATGCCAAAGATACCTCCAACATTAGCTAATGGCTCACATCTTGGAGATCCGGGTAGCCTGCCTTTAGCAGCGAATAGCGACACCACATCCTGAACTACTCCGCCAGCCTCGATCCACCCATCCAACTCGCTCCTACTCGAGCAAACCCGTTCTTCCCACTATTCGTCCGCTGAAACGTCCACCCGCGGTTCCCGTTCTTCCCCACTAACCGGCTCCAGATCCTTGGCGCGGATAATGAGCATCTCCGTCCGGTAGAAGGGCCCGAAGTTCTGGTCGAAGTAGTCCTTCTCGAC
The DNA here is from genome assembly GCF_019059575.1 of Amphibalanus amphitrite. NCBI lineage: Eukaryota > Metazoa > Arthropoda > Thecostraca > Balanomorpha > Balanidae > Amphibalanus > Amphibalanus amphitrite. The sequence continues at coordinate 414,366 of NW_024881990.1, forward strand.
GCGGGAGCGGCTGGTGGGTGAGGCCCACAGCTCGATCGGGTCGGTGGTGACCTTCAGTTTGACCACACCGAACGACAGGCCGACGGCCACCAGCAGGCCGATGATCAGGATCGGCACCGGGTGCATGGCACAGACTGGAACACGGGACGGATGCGATGGTCACACAATGCGAGCGGTAACCATAACAGGTGCCAGACGCATAGGGACATACTCGTAGACCGAATCGCAAAAAAAAAACACACACACACACACAACGAACGGAGTAGAATTTATTGAAACTCTTTGTGAGCAGTAACGTCTTCCTTTGCAAAAAAGAGAGTAACATATGCAACCATGATAAACAGATTCACACGCCCCACCGACGCTGATCCTATGCCCATAGTGCATTGAAATAAGAATCTACAGCATCCGATCGTCTTCTTTCACTCCCCAGTCCTCCGGTACTCACAGGTGCCCCAGGAGCGGAAGAACTGCTCGACGTTTCGCTCCATGATGGCTCCCCAGCGCTCCAGACACGAGGCCTGAGTGATGTCCACGTGCGGACTGCCAGACTTGTCACGGTCATCCAGAGGAGCAGATACTGAGAGCGGGGAACGGGGCTGGTTAGAGTGGCGGCAGTAGAAAGAGGGAGACTTTCGCTAATGGGTAGTTGACAATGGAAACCAATAGCAGTTGTTATTGCAACATTGCTGGAAGTCAATGTCGACCTGAAATAGAATGTGTATGCCCGTGAAAAGCTTTCGTTCGATAAACGGGGAACGATACTGACAGATGCCAGCACGTAACAGTAGCACATCAAATCAGTGATAATGTATCGAAAACTTGCGAGTCATACCTACGCTGTTTGGGAAGGGATGAGGGGCATCACCCCCACGGCAGCACCGTTGAGACATGCAACTCAAGCCACCTCACACTTCCTACACCAGATTTTCTTGACCCTCCCTCCCCTGCCATAGCGCGCTCACATAACCAAAAACCCCAACGCTAATCCACCATCACAGCCTATAGAAAAGCAAGCAAACACTCAAATAAACATCAAACCAAACAACCAAGATCAACCTGAAGATTCCCTGAAACAAAACCATAGTCATCCATATTCCCCAGCTGGTGTCAGTGGAGCCGTGGCGTCTCAGCCGTCCGCAGCTGCACCTTTTCTCCCATGGGTTCGTTGTAGACAGCGAATCTATCCCCACCGAAGTCACCGCCCGAAATAGACCCAAACAAACACACGTCAACCCACACAGACGGGTCTCAGAAGTTCCGGCTCAACACAGCCCCTGCAGCAGCTGCTGCAGTTCCCTGTAACTTAGTCCAACGGGGCGTCAGCAGACCCAATAAAACTTCAAACCAGTGACTACCGGCATGCTATAGAACCTTGGCGACATCCACCACAGGCACAGGCGCTGGTTGGGCCCCAACACTGCAGATCCAGCACTCAACTCGGCTCAATGGAAAACCGGCGTCCCCGGCACACACACTAGAGGATCTGAGCGTCCCTGGCACACACTGGAAGACCTGATTGTCTTCCACCTACTGGTGTAAACAGCCAGTTCTGGCCGCGGCCGGCCGGCGAGTGCCTCCCGGGCGGCGGCAGCGATATTCAGTCGGCGGATCTCCACATCGGGAACAGACTCCAGTCTGCCGCCCCCACCGGCGGCCCGGGCGCCGGCCGAGAGCAGGACCGGCGACCACTCTGTGTTACCGCACCGCTCTTAGGTTATGCGCATCACTTGAGCAGGACCACCACGCGATGGACTAGGATTGGACGAAAGCACGACAGCATGCAGGGGCATGACGGGACAGGCACGGTAAATGGACCACGGGGTAGGGCGGGACGGATTACGACAAAATCGAACACGATTAGTCGGACGACAGTAGAACGAAGCAAGACTATAACCTACATTCAACCACACAGACGCACACATTGGGTCAAGGATGGCCTCTTCAATGTCTAATAGACAACATATGTCTATCAAGTCTGTGGGTGGGTGGTGAGCCAAGCTCGTAACTATGACATCCCCGCCCCAGGGCGGCGACTGACCTCTGTTGCGCGAGTACCAGCAGACAAACACGCAGACGAACGGCACAGCCAGTGCCACAAACACTGCGGCCATCACGACCACGGAGCCGTAGACGGGGCCGATCATCCAGTCGCCGGGCGGGGCCGGGATCGGCGGCGCCACAGGGCACGACACCGGGCAGTCGGAGCAGCTGCACGCCTCGATACGCTTCTGCGAGAACGAGGGGATAAGCGTGCGTTGGAGGCGAGGGTAAAACGAACACAGTTAAGCTACTGTAAGTGTGTGGGAAAGTGAGACACAGCAAAATATGGGATGAAATAGGTTTACACCTGAAGAAAACAATCCAGACATAAGTTCTAGGCAATGCCAGCTTCAAGTCCCGTCACCGTCCCCATCCTCCGCTTTTTTAACAATTTAGCGCGAGGTTTTAAATGGGCAGAATGAAAGTCACTTAGTAGCAGTTGTAGTCCCATCTCCGGCTCACACTCCCCCTACCCCGAGCTCCGCTCATACTGACCCCGGTCGGCGTCTGGAAGGTCTCGTTGCACGTCTGGATCTCGGGGCTGAGCGGTGTGTACGGAGACACATCGTCACCATCCTCCGTTAGCTGATAGTCAATCGGGAACGGCGTGTACGGGTTGTGGCCGAGAAAGTCGTAGAACCTGAGGAAGGAGCATCACGGTGCTGTGTTAGAAACACTCAATTTGCCAAGTGCGTCGAGCCACACGCCTAAATCGGCCCAAGGGGGTACGGGGGTGAAGACTGAGGTCGTTGATCAAACGCAGTCTCGGGTCACAACGATTTGGCCGGGGACTGTGAGAGCAAATCTAGGCAGCGATGGCATTCTGGTAGGCACGTTATATTGATAAATGTGTCTAGACACGCTAGACAGTTAGACACACATTCATTAATCTATTCTAAAAAAAAATCGCAATAGCTAATACTGATTGTTGTTTGTTACTGATTGTTGTGGGTTAGGGGCGCGCCGACTGCGAGGTCATTTTGCGCCCATGCTTATACTGATTGATACCGAACTCAGAACCATCGGGATCCATTTAGCTGACAGCGACAAAGCGCCTCCGCCCAACCCCGGCCTCTCCCCGCTCCAACCCCACCCGCCCGGCCGCCACCGACAGGCGCCGTGTCGAGTTGGCTGCCGCCGCCGCTGGCTCCCCGGGTCCCGGGAGCCCTGCCAGCGCGGCCGGCCGACGGCGACGATGACGTCACAGGTGGGATGACGACAGAGTTAACCCTGTGGCCTCGAGACGGCCGCAGGGGATACGGACGACTCTGAGTGGACCTCAGGGGATAACGGCGTGTCAAAATGGACACGATACTGGGCTTGGTCTACCTGGTCGTGTCTGTAGACAGTGAAGTCTGCCGTCGAGTGTAACTCACCGTTCGTCGTTGCAGCGGTACCAGCCCCACTGTCCGCACATGGCACCGATTGCCGGTGAGTTTGTCTGCGAATTCTGCACCTTGGAGCAGCTGTCGTACACGCCACGGGTGTAGTTACGACTCAGGTAGTACGTCACCCGCGCGACATAGTCCTTATCTGTCGGACAGAGAGGGTAGAAAGGGTCAGCAGGGGGCAGGAGGGATCAGAGATTGTCAGCAGGGGTCAAAACAGGGTCAGAAGGGGTTAGTAGAGAGGTCAGTGGGGGACAGTGCAGGTCAGGAAAGGATCGACAGTGGGTAGAAGGGTCAGGTCAGTGTCACGTGTCTCAGGGTAGATCACAGGCGACTAACCGCGCACGTAGGGGTCAGAGGGGTAGAACAGTTGTTGGGGTGCGGGCCGGTGCGGCCCACCGTGTACGGAAGGTGCAGCCTCACCAGGGCGCGGCTCCGGCGGGGCTGTCGGGTGCGGCCGACCAGGTCAGCACTTACAGGGAGGGAGCGTCAGAGGTGCTGAAACTGGCACCCAGAAAATGCGGCGGTGGGGAGGGTGACCAAACACTGAAGATCCCCGGAGATACATAAACGGACGGTCTACCACCAGCACACAATGTTGGGCTCGAAAGGGGGTGCATCCAGCAACTAACAAGGAGATTCTCTCAGAGTCAGCACCCCAAACTCTTTATCAGTTCCAACAGCCTCGTCGACGAATCCGAGAAGTCTCAGGGACCGGGCGGCACCTCGTCTCCCAGCCAGGTCATCTGATTCCCCTCCCCGCCGGGTGACGATATTAGTTCCCGACTTCACCGAACAGTTGCCTAATATTCCTTCCCCGCCGCCCGCCCCGAGCAGCTGGAGATCTCATTATCTGGCCGCTGCTGCGGGCTACCTACCAGGGAGGTCATTACAGCGACTATAAGGGGCAGAATCCGGTACTGGACACGGGATGACAGGCCACCCGAAAAGTTAGACACGCTCGGCCGCTCCCATGCTAGTTCGAAATTTTATGATATTTAAATAATCACACAGGCTGGGGAAGATGTAAGCGCTTGTGGGCGTGAAATTCAAGGAAACCAGCCAGAAATCCATGCGGCCGATGTGTCGTTCAAACCCAAAATGCCGTCAGAAACTTATTTTTATTCAAACCGCCCTGCGTAAATAGACACATCTGACGGCTAGCCCAAAGTCAGTGGTGTTTTGTGAGGTCAGGTCAGGTCAGGTCAGCTCAGCCCAGCTCAGCTCAGGTCAGTTCGTCTCACCTGTCGCCCGATCGTGTTTCACTTCGGTGACGTTGATGAAGGTGGACTGCCTAGGCGAGCAGGACATCTCGCATATGGACTTGCGGAAGTTGTAGTAGCAGACGGGGCAGCGCGCGAACTGGGAGGAGACCAGCACCAGCGAGGAGGCCATCTCCTTGATGTTGTCGCCGTCACAGCACGTGTTGAGCGGGCCAGACCCGTCTGGGGGAGAGAGCAGGGCCACGGATTAGATAGGGTGGCATCGGTAGGGCCGGCAGGTTTCAAACACAGCAGCACCGATTTTGAGCTAGGCACGCCAGTCTGCAGCCGGCTGGACCGGTGATCGGACAAATAACTGAACAGTCCAGTCTAAAACTAGCGGCAACATCAGTGATCATCATTTCCACACGATAGAGACACTGGGCAAGTAAGGAAAGATCCTCGGTCATCGGTGCTCCCTTCACTGATCGATGTAACCAGTAACCAACCCTCAATCCGCAGACCCCAATGGCGCTCACCTTTTCCTTCGAAGAGGAACGGGCATGTGTCGCGCAGAATATCGATGGACTTCTGATCGGTGAGCGGTTTGGCCGGCCCCGTGTACGGACAGTTGGAGTGGGCGCCGAACAGGGTGGTCGGGCCGCAGCTGCCGTACCACAGACAGTGGCCCTCGTCATCGTCTGCTGCCGCGGTTACCTATGGACAGAAATAGCAGGGTGTCAATCAACGGTCAATACCCCACAGTTTACAGCAACACACCACACACGGTGGCCCTCGTCATCGTCTGCCGCAGCGGGTACCTGTGGATAGAAATATAACCGTGACAGTCCACACTCACACAATGGTGTGCACAGACTATGTTGCATGCCAGTCTCCATCGCGGCGGTCACCTGGGAGCAGAAATATCATCGTGACACTGCACAGACAACTCCAACACAACAAACACGAGCAGTGGGTAGGCGGTGTAAGTCGTCAGCATCACCCCTGGAGTTACATTATAAGGTATCACACCTATTGCGAAAAAAATAACTGACAGACGAGGGATAGACGAGTGGGGTATACAGACGAGGTGATAGACGAATGATAGTGATAGACGAAAGCACTGCCTCCCACTCCCGTTTGATGTCGTTCCGATCCAAACAAGTCTGTCGATGTCTGGCAACACTGCTGGTGGCAGTGATGTCATAAGAAGTGGCGATGACGCCATGAAGCGGCCGTTAAGTTACAAGGAGTGGCGCCGCACCGGCAGACGGTCGGTCCCTCAATATACCATACGTCGGTCCACCCTTCCGTTCCTGCCCCACCCGGTTCTGCACCATCAAACGGTGATAAAAAGAACCGCGGTGCAACGCCCGACGACCAGCCTGTCCGACACTTCCGGAACGGTGAGATCTTTCATCCTCTACTTCTTTCAACATCATTATTGATCTTGCTTTTAAACAGCCGGGCGGCAGTAGAAGACCGACATGGACGGAGTTCAACAGAGCACCGAACTGGACCACATCGTCCACATCTAAGTGGGACAGCATACACCCACACCTACAAACGGCACCGCAGGGTCGCCCACAAATACAGGTGCTGTTACGCCGCTCGGTCGACCATCATTGGAATCTGACGTCACCCATTCATGACGCATGATGTTCATGCGTTCACTGCATAACAACGTGTGAGTAATTGTATGAATGAAGACTACCGTCAATGTGTTTAACTGTTTAGCTTTTGGAATGAATGAAATAAAATAAGTCGACGCGCCGTTACCAACGCCCAGTTACCATTCCGGTCGCCTTCCGTTGACCAGTGTCACGCCACACACACAGTAGGGCACCCTCCTCCCCTCCCCTTCCAGTACCCACATAACACCCCTCTCCCCTACCCCATCCGGCCGCTCCAATACCAAACACCCATTACGAGTCACACCACTCGGTTGCCTGGCACACCGGACGGGCTATGGAGCCGTAACGTGAGGTGCACGCGGAGCGGATGGGGGATCCGGTGCTCACAGGGTAGCTGCCTGAATGTTTGTTTGTATGCTTGTTGGGTCTCTAGGGCGCACGACTCAGTGGTTATTTGGCACCAATGCATCTGTAGGTGCTCCACTGGGGCGGACGAAGCCATACCGGTTGAAGCCGGTACAGGTGGCCGGTTTACCGGGCAGTGTATCGGCACCGGTTACTCATCCCCCAGTCCAACAGCGCATGTGTGTCACGCGGAGGCGTCTTTCGCGTCTGTTCTACAGTTTATATGGTGTGACATCGCTCCGGAGCCGTGCGGGAGCACCTCAGTCACGCGCTGGAGGAGAATCACGCCCAACAGACTGACAGACGCCCTTCCTGCCCCCATCAGCTGACTCAGCGCGGCCGTCTCTCCACCGGTGACGTCACCAGCCCCCGGTGCGGTGACGTCACTCGGCAGCCGCTGCCTGAGCCCGCCGAGCGACCTTGTCAGGATTCTGGAAGGTGTTCCATGTCCCTCTCCACGCACGCCTACTGTTTTCATGCAAGTCATTTATTATCAGTGAGTCACCACTCGGCAGTCACGACTTCTGTAAATATAGGTAAGGAAGAGCAAATACAATAGCGGATCGTCGGATTATGACCGATAACTTACGCTGTTAGCACCTCCAATCAGCTGGCCAATGAGCAAAACAGCGACGGATACAGGTAGAACGATGACGTCATACACCACGCCACCGTGCGCCGAGTCACCACCGGACGGTGCCAGCCGACCAGGTATGACGTCACCGACTGTACCGCTTCGGCAGGTGGTGGTGTGATGGTGACGTCACCTCACCGTCACGGTTCGCTGGGGTTGGTGTCGCCACTGGAGACGGCAAATAGTCGCAGCGGCTCACCGTGTTCGTGACGGCGGAGACGCCGGGAGGTTTTCGGCCGGCCGGTCGCACTCGCCACACAGGGGAGGAAAAATGGTACCGGGGGCGGGCACATATGCTGCGATGGAGCAGCTTTAGCCGTCCGGCCACATGGGTAACGATTCTCGCGATGGTGCCGGCCTTTCTAAGGTCGGTGGCCGCATTCGTTTGCTGCACGGAGTTTCCAACAGGTAAACTTTCACAAAAGAACGTGTTTAGCGGCAGCTCAGTAGCGAAAAGGCGACTGAAAATCTGCTGATTCCGCCACGATGAGCCGCTAATACGACAGTCAACGTTCCGCGCCGGAGCAGAGACTGACAGACGCGCAGCATCGCAGCGAATAGCCAGAGCTGACAACGCAGATCTCTAGTGGCCAAAAGAGAGGTGCTGCGTAGACGGATGTCACAATGACCAATGCGTGAGGAGTAAGGAGCTGGGAATGGCACTAAGCGCTGATGTAATACCGACTTAACTGCTACTCGGTGAAACTGACAAATTAGTCGCTATTTGTGACTGACACAGTCACCCTCCGTGTCATGCTGACAAGTGACGCAGCGACCGTATAGTGTCACAATGTCACAGTGGCCTTTCCGTGTTATTGACACAGTCGTCGTTCCGTGAGTAACACAGTCGTTAGGCTCTCCAAACACAGCGCGGAAATGGCACAATGAGTTCGCTGGAGAGGGGCAATGTCCCCCAGGCCCCAGCCGACAGAAACACACACGCGCACATCACGAACGGAAGGAGTGAACAGACGGACGTCAAGAATGGGCGGATGGACAGAGATTGACAGACACGGACGTAGATTGTCAGACATGGACACAGACTGACACAGACATAACTACGAACTGAGCTGAACACACAATCGGTGTCTGGAATGGTCAGGAAGTTGACTGCCAGCCCGGAGCCCGGCGTCGTTCCAGATGAACAGAGTTCCTACATGTATGTAAGCCTTCGCCTTCATGTCAGTGCCTAGCTACCTTCACTTGGGTAATCCGACTGGACTTCGTTGCAGTCGGACTCACACACCGCATCCCCTCGAGGGCCACCTTCCCACAAATCCCCGACCATCCAAATCAATAAATGGAATGGACAAGTTACGATAATGTCGACAAGGTCGACGGATGGAATAAGAAAAGATTCACCGAGTCACTAGTGCATAGACACTTGAAGATTAACACAAATAAGCTGTACGACGAATGAATGACCTCGGATCGAGGAAGCGGAGACTTAGCGCGACAAATTTAACCGGAGAGATATCTTTGTCCGTTTTGGCAGAGCCGAGCCATGCGAGCGGGGAACGCAAACTGTTTGAAGTCTGCCCGAAATAGCGGACGTGAAACAGTCTCCGTTTACTGTTGAAGCCTGAGCTAAGCATAGCGTCATCGACTGATCCAAACAGATTACCTAACCGGCCCGAAGTGCCTCGGGGCAGCGCCAAGGCGGAACGACGCCGCGCCGCTGAAGAAGGGGGCCAGTCAGATCCAGCCAACTGTCCTTTCAGAAGCTAAAATAAGGAAAAGAGCCGTGAGTTATTACCGAAACAGACGCATGATGCATCACATGCACATACTACGAAGGGAGAAACGTTGGCTACGTCAGCCAAAAGTTCTGCCATATCACAGGCCACAGTGGTAACCAATAACCATCATACAGCATGTCGGCAGGCTGTCAACTTGCCATCGACAATACCTCGGCATGCAGGCATGCAAAAACCTGGCAGCGTCGGTGAAATGACGACAAACCGTCCGTGTCCGCTGCGACATTACGCTGGGGGTGACACGCGGCTCCGAAAGTGACTTGTAACGGTGACAGTGGTCCGTTCACCGTCAGCGGCTACGCAACCGGGCCGGGCCGCTCACAGTTTTCTCCGCTCGCCAGCTCTGTTTGATTCACACCGGTCCGCCATGGCCGGGTGACACCGACCCAGCCCGGACCGGCCGCGTAACGAGCGGATCGGACACGACCGGACTGGACCGGACCGGACCGGACCCGTGGTCCGGGCGGGTGTGAGAGCCAGCCCTGAGAGCCCAGAGGCCGAGCGACGGCGCTACGGACGGGCCGAACGGACAGGAACTACAGAAGGAATGACAGGCACACCAGAAATCCAGTCATACCAAAAACCCAAAGCATGGCGACAGGCAGACGGATGCACCTGCGGCTGACTGAGCTGTTTTTCTCTGAGCTGACTGAGCTGTTTCGCGATACTAACTAAGACGCTCCAATATGACAGAAATACGAAACGCTTTGCGTGTTTACCTCTGCGTCAATACTGTGGTTGACGGGAATGTGGCTGTCGTTGACAATGGAGTGACTCCTCAGTTGACAGCACATGCATTATTAATGATGTTACAAAATACATTGGACGTCATTCTCGGGGCTGCTGCAACAGGTAAGAATGCGCTCACGACGGTTCCAGCGTGGATTACGATGCTACGGTTGTGGGGGTTGGCAGGCGGTGGACCATACTTCCAGCAGGGGCGCGTGGAGACAACGTGTCGCCATCGCCACTAAACTGGCGCGATGGCTTCCCGGTCCCAATCTTTAGCATCTGAGTGGGAGGCGGCCATTCAGACGCGTGAGAGGCCCCACTGATGGTTCAGGAGTACTGTACTGGAACTGCGCAGTGCCGTCGCCACCACCGTCGCATCGTCCGTCAGCCGGCGGGGCCTCGTCCGTCTGCCGGCGGCGCACATTCCGACCTTGGCCCTGGCCCGCGTACCACACATGAACGCACGCCGCCACTCATCACGTTTATGCCGTAGCAGCGGCGGAAACGCCTCACATCCATACGCCGTCCAAGCCCCGGGTTTTGAGAGAGATCAACCGAGCCATCTCGCGACATTCCAACGCTCGCTCCTGAGGCGGTAGTCGTAATTGGAAGGACCGGTTTAACTCCGCGTCCTCTGGAGGCACCGGAAAACGAGGGGCCCTGTGGTCTACGCCACCACTCGCCAGAGAGCATTTCGGAGAGTTACGGCAGACAAGCCGTCGGCCGACTGGCGACCGGTCGGTAATGATGTGGTCCGAAGAAATTCCGAACTACACCGGCTTTCGCTGCACGATATCGTGTCCACCGTGGGCATTCCAGTCGCGAGTGGGAACTGCACAACAGTCAACAGCCGTCACAGACTGAGCACAGGAGCATCGTGGCGCTACGTCATGCTACGTGGGTATATTGCTGTTTGTTACAAAACGGTCTCTTCATGGTCCCTCCGCTCCGGCTCCCGATATATCCGTCCTCACCCCCCCCCCCCGTTCCCCCCTTAGGCGCCGGTCGTTACCGTGTGTCAATGACGTCATCGCCGCGTGACGTCATACAGATTGGCCTGGCGGAGCCGACGGGCGCAGCGATCGAAGCCCTCTGTCAGGTCGGACGGGCGGCGGCCGGTTCACGACCGTCTCACACTGTCCGTTCGATGCCGCCGGTCGGGTCGGCGGGTGGCCGGGGGGAGGGATGGGGAGGCCACGCATGGGTGACCGGAGCGGTCAGCAGGTCACGGCCGCCGCCACATCCATCAGACAGCGGTCATCCGCCGCCGGCACCGGAAGGAGCGGGCAGCCTGCCAGCGGCCGGCGTCGGCCGCGCGGACCGGACCACCAACATCAAACGGGTCTACCGGCCACATCTGCCACACGGCTCGGGGCAAAATTGCTCGACTATTTACAAGTTCCTGGAGGTGGCCGACCCTCGCAGACTCTCACTGAACTCATAGACCTATGCAATATGCATGGGACTGCCCTGTGCCGGTAGCCAACCGATAGATTTCCCCGAAAACAGCGAGCCCTGTGGAGTCTTCGTCCGAAATAATTACGGATTGAACCGCAGTGGACAGACTGATGTCGATATTCCGGGCAGAGGTCCAATTCAAGAGCTGACCAATCTCGTTGACCCTGACCTGACTGACCGTGTCTGACGGTCACGTCTGAGCTGATCGGGGCCACATCAGAGGACCATCGGCGGGCCATGCACGTCACGTAGCGGCTACTGCGACGGAGACGACACGCCCAGCGCGGTGCCGCTGCGTGGCGGCACCAGCCTGGTGGTCGGCGACGACCGTCCGATGGTCCAGCGATGAGTGAGCCACAAGTCTGAATTCAGTGACTGACGGTGTCACCCCCGTGACTGGACGATGATTGGCTGTGGATGACCAATGACTAAGCGGCAATTGACCTATGACTGAACAGTGAACAGTGACCTTTCCACACCAGACCACCAGAGTCCGGCACACATGGCCAGCGCCGGCTCAGAGGGCGCCGACCGCCGTCCATGCTCTGACATTCTCCAGATCACGGAGACACTGAGCAGACGGCTCCGTCAAACACGCATCACATCACACACACTCCACATGACCAGCGCACCCCACGCGACACGTAGTAAACAGCGGCGCCGTGTCCCCAGACGAGCCTCCTCCCCACTCCAGGCAGTCCACTGTATTTGTCGACACGAAGGCCGGACGGTCGAGCCTACACTCAGTGACGTCAGAGAGGACTCATCTCCGCTTTGGGGGAGTTCGGTCCGGTCCAAATCCGGCGGTCGCTTTCTGGAGTGTTCTAGAACCACTATTATCTAGTCCGACCCACTCCCCCGCCCTCCGACCCGGTTCAAATCGGCACTGGAACGTGTGGGGCGGCGCAGGGAAGGGTCTTATCAGGGTGTTTTTCGCATTGACGTCACACCGCCTAATGGTGTTGACGAATTTCAGTCGCGGAAAACAGCCCCGACCTTCACCCCACAGAGGCACGAGGAATGTTCGCTGGCACGCAGACTTTCTCTTCACTGCTCCAAGCCGCGGTCAGAGCCGTGCCCAGTCCTATCCCTTTGTTTTCGGTCACCCTATCCTAACTTTTCGGTTGAGCGGCGGCTTACCAGGAACCCGTGGCGGTCCTGTGTATGGGCTGTTCGGGCCAAACAAAGAGTGCAGCGCTGGGCGCTTATCTCGTCTAAAGTCGGCCAGCCGGGCCAGGGGGTTGTGGAGATGTGACAGGAAAGTGAAGTTTCTGGATGTCGTCAAGTCATATGCAAACTTGCAGTGTTCGGGTACAGCAGTTTCCAGAGACAGGGACGGAGAAGCAGCTGAGTTTCGCCAGCTACGCGCAAAGACGCCGATGTGGAAGAAACATTAGCTAGAATTTTCTCACACATACGCTTTATTGCGTGGCTGGTAAAACTTATGAGCGCCTTTTAAAAATAAAAATAATCACAGTGGGCGGCTTTTCTTTTCACAAAATTACAGCATCTGGCCAGTAATTAATTAATCTGGCCATTCTGCCATGTTATCACCCCACCCCCACCGCCACCCTGCCCCGCTCCCGAGCTATTTGCCACCGTTCCCGCCCCCTTACCCAGCGTCGACCCAGCGTCGACCCGGCGCAGACCTCACGGTCACGAGCCCTGCCATCGGTATCGATCATGTCGCCCTACCAAGGTCAATGGGCGACCGGGCTGACATGGCCCACGGTGGGCCCACCACCACCACAGCTGCCGTTCGTCTGTCTCCGTCCAATGAAGCCGTCCAAAGGAGAACTGGCGGTAGGTCACGTGATCTCGAGGCATATAAAAGGCTTACTGAGAGCGTGCCGTCACGTGCTTGGAGTGCACGGGCCATTCCACTGCCAGTTACAGACGAACGTATTAAGAATGTGGGTGGTCAGACTGACCAAGATGCACTGGAGCAGGTCAATGGGATTTTAGAAATACAGCAGAGGAGATCCGCAAGGATTCCTCTAGGACTAGGAGTGATGGCACATACATACACGCAGCAGGTCATTGCCACGATCTGCCCTTATAAACAATCATCTTGCATGGCGAGCGAGCATATCGCGAATCCAGAAAAAGTCGTCTGAAAGTGCGAGTACGCAATGTCAGTTTATCTGACGTGAATCGAGAAAACCGGACCGGCAGGAACTGAACAGGACGGGGTGCAGGTAGTGAGCATGTTGCGGCTGCGCGGCCGCAAAAGTGAAACCGAAATCTGGAAACACGTCCCAATTACACCGGCGTAATTTGAAGCAATTTCAACTAGTTCAATTACGAAGATTAAGACGGTAGGTCCGAAATTTATTTCCTATCTGAGTAAATGCTTCTTGTGGCCAGTTATGGTTTGCGTAGGTGTTGGGATATGACCTGTGCCGCTCACTGGCTTCACCTGAGTTGAGCTGGAATTATAAGCACCACCACCAGATACAAGCCACCCCGCTATGCCGCTAGTGACAAGGATGAGCGCGTGAGCAGATCGAATACAACCCTCAAGTGCTAGGACCCCAACAAGCGAACCAACCATAACAGCTGACAAAATGAAAGCATTGGTGACTCCACGTTCGATTTGCTCCAGCTGAGGCCTCAAGATCTGGCGCCGAGCAGACGCCGGTCCTGAATCGGTGCCGTATCTGGCAGCTCAGCTCGTATCGATCGCTGCAGCTTCGTCGGCCGTTAGCAGAAGCCCGGTAACTGAGCTGCAAATAGCCGTCTGTCTACCGCCTCCGGGCAGACGCGGCAGCCAGATACACGGCGCTCGGAAAACAGAGACCAGCGGCGTACGGAGAATATAAAGGCAGGGACACCACAGGGCGGAGGGCGACGGCACGACCAAAGGCACGTGGCAGTGATACAACGACGGCGAGGCAAAGACGACAGACAGCAGAGAAGAAAGAGATGGCCGCTATATCCTTCAAGTCGCTTTCATCATCACAACTTTTTATTCTGTGCTACTGACGACGGACAGTAAACGCCAGGTTTTAATGTGGAACATTTCAATAAAGTATCCATATCCATTGACCTTGTGACATCCCAGATACAGGCAAATGAAGCGAGTGAATATAGAACGGATGAACAGCTGGACCGAGAACGGATGAACAGCTGGACCGAGAGCGGAGGGAGACTGCAGATCGCTACCGGTGCCACAGAACAGATCCGGCTCTCTGTCTCACACTTCTGGCAACCGGCAGCCGGGTGCAACAAAGGCCCCAGCCAGATGCGCAGAGTCCCTGGGGCGGGAGCAGAACACTCCATCGCTGTCTAATGCCGAAGGTTAATGTCGAGGCTATTTTCACAACGGAGATCATGCTTCAACGACAACTCCAGCGTGCTAATAGAGGGGTAAATGACAGGGACTAAAAATGGTGCGCTTAATGCAACACCAAAAAGGGTAATGACACTTGACCAGCCGAGAACATCCCTCAAGTGTCGATGCTAAGTTGCATAAAGCTATCCCCATTCTCACCCAGTGAAGTGCTCTCCACGCCCTAAAGCGCCACGGGTATTGCGCACAAGTGTCACTGCGATTGCTGCTTTGTTCCTGGTAGTTTGGTGAGTCAGTGTATATCAGCCGCCTGCCTCCCAGCTGACTGTGACTCCCGATAGTGACTAGTATTCGGCAATCGGTGGGAGCGCGTCATCACTAGGCGCGCGACGTTACCGATTCGACAGAAAAGTCGCATACGGTGGACACGGAGAGAATAGTGGAAGATCATTGATGCCAGGCTGAGGCATATTGCACCAAAATACCTAGCGTCCTAGCAACGAAAAAGCAGCAAGCTATTTTTGTAGCTACGTCGGATAAGGTGGTAAATTATCTTCTACGATCTCATAACGTAAGCCTACAGGTGTTCGATAGAATTTCTAGGTGACTTGTCACAGCAGAGTTTAGTGGGTGTCCGTTGCATCAGAATCTAAGTAAATCGCAACTTACCTAGGCACGTCATTTGGGGAGAGAGACTTCCTGGGCAATCACGCTAAGCTGGCGGCGCTTACATAAATCCCAAACCGGACGGTGCTCCACACCGACACGCCTCAAGCGGCGTGGTCAAGGGACGCGACCACATTCTTCCCGGGAAAACGGACAACGGAGGTCGCTGTCCACCGCCGCCACCGAAGTGTCGATCTGGTATTTATCACATGGCTTTACTCGTCGAAATGGATCAATGATCCCCCAAATACTCCACTGAGTCGGTAGCCATCGGCTCAGACAACGGAACGCTGCGTCTCGTGCTGAATGACACCAGGTTGACAGCATGTTGTCAGGCATTTTGGGGACAATGGGCGACAGGAAGCCTCCCAGCGAGACTCCGTCCCCCGTAACACCGCCACGCGACCCGTCCTCGGCCGACCTCTGAACTAATCTCAGGCTCTCCTGACAGCCCGCTAGTAGCTGTCAATGATAGCGACCATTCACAACTAGCCGCCCAAAATAGCCACTGACAGACTCCGCGGCCCCGGCCAGAGGTCCGTCTTCTAACCGTCCGTTCTGAGAATTTGACCGGCCACTCAAACCTGTTGGAGGGTCAGGGGGGCGAGAAACGGTGGACAGAGGAGAGACACGACCGGCTCGGGGACTGTTTTTGGGCGAATGGATATCAAAGGATTTCAAATGTTTTTTTTTTTAAGCTAGTCGGTCTATCATTTCGAGCCTTTCCTAAGCAAAGTTCTGGATTGGTCACTGAGCAAATAACAATTCGTCCATTCTCACAGCGACCGACAGTGACTGACGGCCTCGTCCGACGTCACGCAGTCACGCAGCGTGCCCCGGTCACTGACTGATAGCGCCTCCGATACGGCGACCGGTACGGCCACGGCAGCGGACGACCGGGCGGGGTCCTACAGCGCCGACCCGACCTGGTGGCCCGGTGACCTTGCCCGTGCACGACGGCCGACAGCCGGCAGACGTCTCCGCCCGGCACGCGCCAAGGTCAGATGCCGGCGGCGGTAGCGGCGGCTCAGAGGGTCGAGCGACACGCCTTGTGGTCCTGCGCTCACCGCACAGCCGCCAGCCATTTCAGATGTCTCCCCGGCCGCCCACATAACCCGGACGGACGGCCGAACTTGCCCGCGATACTGCCTGCAGCCTCGGCCGGCAGTAAACACAGGAAACGCGAACCGGGAACTGCCGTCCGGATGGGGTGTCATCTCTATGCAATGACCTCCAAACAAGAGAAAAACAGGCGCGTTTTGGTTTCAGACTGTGTCCAACTTAGACATACAGCTCAGCCTGACCCGCAACAGGCGCCGGCCTCGTTATTTGGCGGTATCTTGTGTACCCACACTGCATCGATCCGCTGCACTACTTCCACTGCGCCGTGGCACAGCGCAGATAGCGCAGAAATAGGCCGCATTGGGAATGCTTCACCCAGATTGCAGCACTTTATGCAAGGATTGAAGTACCTACATCAAGACGCTGCTATTCACCACGATGCATATCAAACTCACATCTCGCTACCGCGTAATAAACTCAACTCGACAAGTTTTGATGTAAACCTACGCCGATATTAACTACTGAGTACTGATACGCCCACGCAGTTCCGACCTGAAAACCGCTTACCGAGGTTGATACCAAATTACTAACCGACATATCCTACATTTACCAAGTTCACAGCCAACTTCGGTATAGCAGCCCACTCGAACCATGCGACCAGTGACTTCTCCCTGTGCCGCACGTATGTTCGTAATGTATATCGCACAACGAAAACTCGACATGTTATTCACAGACTGCTTCCCTGGTCGTTTCTGGGCCCTGCGGATCGGTGTTCAGACGGAGGACGGCCCGAATGAAGTCACCCCCCTTGCCGATGAAAGTAGACAAGAAGTCAAGCAGTAGGCCGTCGCGCGTGCTAAATCAGCCTGATCGGAGCGACAGTGTGAGTGTGCAGGAAGGCCACAGATCGGTTGCGAACACACTCGTGCTCCGTACCGCTTCTGGTGGAAACGGGGACGGGGACGGCGTGAGGAAGCGTCGCCGCCGACCGGGCCGATTATGGGTCAGATGGAAATGCACCAAGACAGTCACGTGTGGGTGCGGTTCTGCCAGTAGAGCAAGGTCGCCACAGAGTCGCGGGATCTGCCCTGTCGACTTGGTCAGCCCGTCTGGCCAGTATATCCAACCGGCAGCCTCACAAATCGCCTCCAGTCTGGCAGTTGATCTACAGAAGTCTGCCTTATCAGTCTCGGCCGTCCGGGGAAACCACCCCACTGCGCCCCAGCTGCGGCCCATCCCCGACCACAGCTCTCTGTGATAGGCCGCCCGGGACCTGTAGGACTGCGTCCGAAACCTGGCAGGCCGTCCAACAAATGGCCGGCCCACTTCTACCGTCGCCAGCCAAAACACGCCGACACCGGAGGTGCTGACGTCATCAGAGGTGGTCAGTCAACGCCCAACGGGCCCAGGCCTCTGTCGGCGGGTTTGGCCCGTGTATTGGCTGCGTCCTACGGCGAGATCCGTCACACGCCGGGGGCCGCCCGCCGGCCGGCACCTGTGCGCGAGTCCGCTACAGCCGGTACTCGGTGACGCGACGGTAGTGACAATGCGTCATCGCGTCACCTGAGGCGGCAGCTGTGGCGCCGGCCTGCTGCGGCCAGGTGACCTCAGCTGCAGCGTCGCTCAGTACGGCGTCTGTGTGTCATACCTCTCTCCACTCAGCACACATGAATGACCTGGACCAAGGTCAGACATGCAGAGAACGACACCCAGCGGTCATCGCTCAGTCAGCCTACCATGACCCGCAGAGATGTCCCTCCAAGAGTACCAGGGTTGGCACCTGTGTCTGCAGCCAGAGGCATTACGGTCACCCATTGGATACCATGGTCGTTCCCGATGGCGCCAGTCACCTGTCGGGCGACCACGGACGGCGCCGGTAACCACAGCTCGGCCCGTCGGCCGCCCCATCGACCCGTCGGTCATGGCGCGGCCGATCGATCGTTGTCACATCGATACCGACAAGCCCGACCTCAGGACACGGCCTGGCCGACACGCCACGGTGACCGCCCCTCTCACTCCCCCTCCCTCAGACTGGTCGACGACCGGCCTCGGCGTCGTCCAAAATCCCTTCTACAAGCGGGTGCCGTACACTCCCTTCACCAGTTTTTGTAGATATGTTTCCACAACGGTGGTCGCCTTTCAAATGGGCTAAGGGATTGCCTTTAGAGGTACAATTATTGTCACCCCCAGCTAGCGTAAATCACTAGTGGTTCAGCCCGAGGGATGTTTTAGAGGCGAAGGGTAGAGCGCAGTGCAGCTGGCGTCTCCAACTGCCAGCGCGAAGTCCCTCCGCGGCTGTTGTCCATGGTTTGACCATCGGTATAACCCATCGTTCAGCCGGCGGCGAGGGCGGAGTGTTGTGTATCGGCCGGCACCGGGGGGCTCCGCAGGCCGGCCAGACACATAGCACGTCACCAGCCATGGGTATTTCGGACCGCGTGTCAGCGCCGTGGGTATGTCTGGATGCCGGGTCGATGCGCGACCAACGGCCAGTCGGTGGCTAGGCGGCCGGCCCTGACCCCCGGTCGGCAGCTGGCTGACCTCGGCACCGTTCCAGAGGCGCACACATCGACAGGGAGGCACGCACCCCGGGCGGATGAGCACGCCAGCCAGCCGGCAATGGGCGGGTCGGCAGGCCACAACGCCATGGGTCTCATCAGACGCACTGGCAATGGCAGGGTATTCAGCAGTGACGCAACGTGGATTACAGGGAACATGAAATTCTAATAAATGTATGATAAAGACAGAGGTCGACTGTAATACATAATACAAGAGCAGCGGCCTCAACAGTTGCTCTATTATTGTCTTTTCACGTTCAGGCTTCCATGAAGGCTAAAACGATGCCAGTAACCGTGGCACTTTTGTACTGGGCTCTCCCCGAGCTCCGTTGAATGCCGCCAGACGTCGGCGCCGATTACTCGCAACTGGGTAATGGTGTAATGGTCGAGAGCATCGGCGGAGCGCGGCGCACGATTGGCTCAACAGGCGGCCGCGGGTCGACGATCTTTGTAGGGTCTGATGGCAGTCGTGGACTCCCCGATTGGTCATCAAAGGACAACCCTCGACGGCCAGAACGGAGCCGTCGCCCCTAAACACAAGCCATCAGGAAGGAGCTAACTGTCCGTCTGTCACTGTCCGCCGGGGAATCCAGCACAAAACCGACACACGGCAGCCGGCGGCCGGCCATACGTCCGATGAGCGACAGACAGCGGCCCACTTGGGCCACCTGGCGCACACAGCCGGCTACCGGCGGTCCCCAGCAGCCGATCGGCTCCGATCCAACCCGTCACACCGCTCGGCAACAGTGGTAAACTGAGGCACGATCGCCTAGTCTGACCCCGCAACAGAGAGCGCTGCAGCGAGCCGGGCCTTCACACTTGCAATGTAACTATAACAGGCTGAAACCAAGGCCCTAAAACTACTGCAAACTGAAACGAACAACGAGGGTAGAAGTTGAGACGCGGCGCCGAAACAGAGATGCCCTCTGATTTGGGACAAATCAGCTCACATCTGTAATTTCAGGCTGTGTAGTTGTTGAATTTGATTACCTTGGAAGTATTTTGAACCTAACTATTTGAAGTCAAAAATTCGATTCAAACTTTTCGATGGAATACCGCTGATCGGAACAAAAAAATTCATGGCTGAGTGATTTTTTATCTTGTTTGCTGTGACATCCTATGGATCCGGGACAAAATAGGTAAGTACAGCCCTCTGCAGACTGCGTGGTAGGTATTCCTTTTTCCACAATACGGATAATAACCCAAAGGCTATGTTATCAGTCGGTCAGAAATCATTGCACATGGATGCGCCAAGCTCCACTCCTTCCATTGGGTCGATCACTAAACAAAGTATACGCGCCATGTGTGGCAACAAAATGCAAAAAAATTGCATTGGGGGCAAATATAAACTTTTGGGTTTTGTTGCCAAACTGGATGGAAAATGTAGACATGATAAGCCCAATCTAAGGTACGGAGTCTAGCGCATCTTGCTGTTACGATTCCCGAGTGGCCAATAGCATAAGCATTCGCGTTATTCCCGGTTTTGTCGAAAACAAGAATACCTACCACGCAGTCTGCAGAGGGCTGTACCATGACGTTCCACTTTGATGTCAGCAAAACACCCATGTCAAATTTTTCTTGTGGAAATCAGCATACCACTTATCCTGACGATTACACTTATCACGAGATCTTTCAAAAACCTCTGTCGTTCTGATATGTGCCCAGCCTGACCATCTGTTACGGTCGCCAGCGGCGGTGCTCACGCATTCGGTGGACCTTTCTCCGACCGCCCGTCACCGCTGGCCGCCGCGGACGCTTCACTGAATTCACCTCCCAGCAGACTAGCAGAGCGGAGAGGAGCGCGACGCAACAGAGAACAGCGGAACGCTCCGCCGAGTCCACACAACAGCAGAGCGGAGCGCAGTGCAACACAACGGAAAACAGCGGAACGCTCCACAGAGTCCACCCAACAGCAGAGCGGAGCGCAGTGCAACACAACGGAAAACAGCGGAACGCTCCACCGAGTCCGCTGCGCAACACAGGGAAGCCCGTCACAGCAACACATCACAACGGAGAACAGGGGAACACTGTACTTAGGCACAGCTCCCAGCAGATTAGCAGAGCGGAGAGGAGCGCGACGCAACAGAGAACAGCGTAAAGCTCCACTGAGTCCACAGCACAGTAGAGTGAAGAGCAGCATATCACAACGAACAACGGCGAGCTGGAGTGAGCCATGACAGTGATCCACAGCAGGCCATGGTAGACTACAGCGGACCATAGGAGCCCATATCCAGCCTATACCGTACCAACTGTAACGGTGGTAACGGCGTCCAGCAGCGTCTCACACGGCCGGTATAAGCAGTGTTCCTCAGAAGGACAAGAACGACGTGCACAAGCATTTACGGAGTGAAATTGAAAGATGCAGCAGTTAGGGCGATTTCTAAAGCATGTCACATCAGGCTGTGGGTATTTATAGACTCTAGCTCTAGCTAGACTCTAGCATTAGCAGACAGTAGAAAAGAAAAATGAACAGAGCAGTCTTATGATGAGCCAGTCAGACACACCAAATGGAGGAAGCAGTCACACTACATTCACATTCAGTGTCACATACTAATGCACTTGCAATGCAACACAATATAGGCTTTGAAAGCCCAATTAAGGGCCCACGTACTGGGACAAACACTCACCACCAGGAAAGATGAAAGCAGCAGCACCAGAAGCCTGGCTGATTTGTCCATTGCTGCAGCACTATGTAGGGCCTGAAAAATAAGAACGCTATCAGTAGAGAAACATTACATCACTCCCAAGGCAATGACACTGTTTGGTAGCTGCAAAATGTGCTCTTTGTTTGTGCTCTCATCACTGCATTCAATAACTGAAGGCACACTGAATTTGGCAAGAGATTTGGAAGGCTATACATATATAATAAGTTAAAAAATAAGAATAATAAGAGGAATAATAAGAATAATGATGAATACAGATTAAAGAATAATAAGAATACAGATTTTATCCTCCTGAACCTGGACTGAAAATGACAATTCCAACATTGCACCTAAGCCTTGTATTGGTATCAGTATGTGCATTGGGCATGCCAAAGTGTGGCTGTGCCCACTGCCCATGTTGATGTGGGTTATAGCTGGAATTTAGTATCATGTCAGAGAATGATGCATGGAAATAATAACAGTCCAATTAAAAAAGAACACACACAAAACAGAAAAACCTATTTGTATCAGCTATAATGAATATCTATAAGGTGCAGCTGTTCGCCAACGACATCAATGTCGATCTTGATAGGAAACCAGCTACACACACATTGATCTGGTGATATTTATTTTCATAAATTGACTTGGAAAATGCTTTAAATTTAAAGTCTTTTGAAGACAGATAAGATAAGGCCTGGCTACACTATGCATTTTCTGCGTGCTTTTTTTTGCAAGTTCAAGTTTGCGTGATTTGCGTTCTATCGTTCTAGAATGAAACGACATTACATTTTTGTTATATGCTTTCCATACAAAATTTTAATTAATATAAAAATTTTATCAACTTTTAAATAAATATTAAAGAAGTTATATAAGTAATAACTTTTTTCTAGAACGATATTACGCAAATCACGCAATTCAGCTGCATCACGTTATGCGCATCAAAGTGTAGGACAACTTTCACTTGATTTATTTTTGATGGATTAATGAGCATGTATGAATACCAAAATTGAACAGAAATCAAAATGGCCATATCAACTAGACAAAGCTTAAATTTTGCTATAACTTACCCTGAGTGTTTCCCAACAGAACACACCCGGACTACGTCAGCGGTGTCTTTAGACGTGCATTCAAGAGGAGCAATAAATCAAGCAAGGAGTGTTCAAAATAAATCTAAAACAAAAACGAGAAAATCAAGAAGATTTCTCAGCCACGCCCAAATACTCGCGAGCCGAGCAACCGCAGCAAACCGACGCGCACCACCCGGGCACACAACTGCGACTAAACATGCGCAGTGCGCATAGCAGCTTACTCGTAAACTACCCAATATGAACATTTGAAATAAATGACGTCAAATTTAACAATACCTACCTCACTTTAAAACTCAAACCTATGATATCGCTATATACATAAATAAAACATTAAATTTGTGCTAGAGTCTTGTAATAATCGTACTTTTAGACCACTAAAAATAATTTACACTTTTTTTGTTAAAAATTACCGTGCACCTACGTCATTTTTTGTTAGGATTTCAAAATGGCTGACGTGAAAGGAATCCCTGTATGTACTGTTTTATCACTAAATAATAAGTATTCATCTATTACTAAGCAAAAGTACTTAAATATTTCTTATATAGAATTATAATTCTCTATCCAGATTTGGGCCCGAATAAATGGAACGCCGTCGAACCAGGGGTTTTGGACCGATATGGCTCCATTCCGGTTAGCCAGTCTTTGCCGTAGCGCTCCGGAGAGTTGGTAAGGTTTCGTAACGCCAAGTCCGGCTCCCTGCCGCGACGTGCCGTACGGTCAGGTCCGGCTGCCTCGTAGCTGCTCTGGCTTACCGAGGTTGAAGTACGGTCGAGGTAGGACACGGCTGATCCTCATAAGTTCGGCTATGGTGCGGGCTAGCTCTGGGATATCGTGTGTCAAGCTCAAGACCATGCCCGTACTTCGGCCGGAGTGAGCGCCGGAGCCCAAATACGGCCCAGACCAATTTTACTGGCTTGGCTAGATAGGTAATAGGTGATTTAACAGTCAAGCCAAAATACCTTTACAAAATACCTAACTGCGTACGAGCACTATGATATCCCGAAACAAACTCCCATTGCGGGCTTTAATCATTGATCAATCAACTTATAACGACCCTCTACGCTTCAGTCCAGCCTCCAGCTCAAATTCTATTCTCATCGGCCCTCGCCCCTCAGTAATCACATATCCATATCTGTCCAATGTCAGCCCAGCCAGTGCCTCTTACTCAGCTGTATGGAGGTGAACAGAAGATAATTCGAAGTTCTGAAGATAAAGCACCATGGCCGCTCCATGTTAATAGTAGCGAAGATGATGCTGGTTTTTGCGCTTCGAGGATTTACTAGCTTATTTGTTTCGCTCATAACACGCCCAACTATATAATACTACATTCGTCGTTCCACCTATCATGCATTGATAAAGCTGAATATTTTGCTTGCGCATTTACGTAACCGTGCGCGTCTGTAGTTCCAGGCTCGTTGCGTTGTCCCCGTTCTCAGCTATGCTATGCAGATCCGCAAAGTCAGTGCTTACAGCTCTCATTCAAGTAAGATCGGTATATCAGCAATGTATTTTCTGAAATTGGGACCTAAGACAAGCAAGCAAATGCGTTATGCGAGTAGGTACACCTTCGTACATGCCCCACAAAGTCCGAGCACGATTCGCAGGTATCGCAGGATTCACCGCAGGACCAGGTGTCCAGCCTTCTTGGACTGGGCGACATATGGATGAACACCGACATAAAGGAAAGCTCATGACTCATCATGCTTTACCGTAACAAAACTCAAACAGGTATGGGTCATTATAAGCGTTTGCAGTAATCAAACACCCTAAAAACATCATAAAACATCTAAAGCTGCCAATAACGAATAAAAAGCACGAAGCAAACAAAATTACTCCTGTTTATTGAACGTGACAGCTGCTGCCTGCCGTCTGGTGTCGATCTCTTCACAGCTTATCGTGTCATTTGTATTGTCACCGGCTGACAGCTTGATCCCCGCTCCCCCGGCTCAGATGGTGGTCTCAACCCGCGATGAGGGTGGAGACTGAGCGGGGGTCGGGTTCGAGACACCAGCCGCCGCCTTCGGCCGCTCAGAGCCGCTGGGCAGCCGGGCCATCAGGGAACGCGTCCGCTGAAACGGGCTGGCAGCCGGCGCCGGCGAGGGCAGCGCCCCGGCCGGCCGGCCCTGGAACTGATATCTCGAGATACTGCCGATAGGTGGCCGCTGATCGCCGTGTCTCGGCAGGCTGTAGGAGCGTCGGAAGCCGCCGGTGCCTCCTGCGGCCGGTCCTGTGACCGGAGTAAAGTGTCGCTCAGCAGCCAGCCCGGTCGGCAGAATACGTGCATCAGACGGAGCTGAGTACGGCGGCGGCGGCGAGGAGGGGCTCATGCGCAGCGGCGCGCCGGCAGTCCGGTCCGGCGAGGACCCGGACGAGGAGGACCGAGCGTCGCCAGCCGCCGGGAACAGCTGTCGGCGGCTGGGCGGGCCGGCCGGCTGTGGCGGGGGCGGCTCCTCGCTCAGTTCATCCTCAGTCTCCGGTATAGTAGTCGCTATGACACTGGTACCCGGCGGCCGGCCGCGACGACCACCGAATCGGTTCTGGAACAGCACGGCGCGCGCCGAGTTCCGAGCGTCCAGCGGTGACTGGGACGCCGGGCTGGCCGCCGGAGAGGCGGGGGTGCCTGCAGCAGCGGCGGCTCGCAGCCTCTCCGTGGCCGACCCACGGCCTGGCGCGCCGCCGGCCGGCGAGCGACCCTGGCGCGCGATCAGCTCCTTGAAGTCGTTGAGCGGAGTGGGTCTCGTGAGCTGGTTCCGAGTTGCCGGGGAGCGCGGTGCAGGGGGTCCGCCCGACCAGCTGCTGCGCTGGCCGGCCGGAGCGGCTCGCGGGCTGCCGCCGCCGCCGCTGGCTGCCCAGCTGGCACGCTGGCCGGGCTCACTGAGACGGGGCGCAGCGACCGGTGACCAGCCGCGACCAGCGCCGACCGTCGGAGGTCCGCGAGGCCGGGCGAACACCGTCGGACTGCCGTAGATCTGGGACCCGCCGGGGGTAGGCCGGGACACATGGTTTGCTGCCCACTGACGCTGCTGCTGACCGACCACAGACCTCGGGGAGAGAGGGGCCGGCGGCGGCGGAGGGGGTAAAGGACCCTGCCGACCGGGCAGCCGCGGGGACTGAGCCACCGGCGCGCCCGGCCCCTGCCTGCGCCACTCGGCTGCCGCTGCTGCTGCTGCCGCCTCCGGGGGACTGTACTCGAGGTCGGAGAAGTTGGGCGGCCGCGGAGCGCGCATCTGAGGGGACAACTGGCAGCGGAGACTGCGTGAGTCTTCGGAGAGGGATGAGAGCGGCCGCGCCGGTGGTCCGCTGCCGTGACTTGTGTTCAGCGACGGGAAGTACTGCTCCATCTCAAAGTAAGAGGAAGAGACAGAGGCATCTGTGAGCGGCGTGGAGGCACGTGATGACACGCCTGACGACACGGAGTCGGGTGCCTCGTATCGAACGAAACTGGACCCGCCACCGTTGGTCGGAGCGAATCCGCCGTCATCATCTGAGCTCTCATCCGTCTTCGATTTTCTCTTGTCCTTGTTCTTACTCTTTCCGGGAAGAGTGAAAAACCAGCGTTTCTTGTGTCGTTTCGTCTTGTGCGATTCCTCAGCTGGCGTGCTGTCGGTCTGCTGCCGACGCTCGGGGCTCGTTGGAACCTGCTCGGCCTCAGCCGGCCGGCGCTGCTCCTGCACAACCGGCTCCGAGCCGCGCACTCGCAGGCTGTAGCGACCGAAACCGAACGGAGAGCGGCTCTGTGGTCTGGGCGACTGCTGGCTGGCGGTCGCTGGAGGTGGCTGCGGGCCGGCTGAGGCAGCAGGTGGGACGTCGGGCAGCGGTCGGCCCTGTGGCGGTCCGACTGGCGTCTGCGGCAGGAGTCGATCCTGGCTCGGCTGTTGATGGCGACTGAGGCTGACACGCCGCTCAGCCTCCTGTTGAGGGTCGGACGGACTCGGCGAGGGCACCCAGGTCTGACGGGGCCACAGCGGAGGGCTCTGGTAATGCCCCTCCGCCTGCCACTGCTGCGGGCCGCGCGGAGCCGTCAGCGGCGCACTCAGCCGGCGCGCCGGGTCCTGCTGCTGCGCCTGCTGCTGCTGCTGCTGCTGAGCCTGCTGGTACCGCTCGTACAGCTCCTGCTGCTGCCGGTAGGTGGCCACCAGCTGGGCGTACTGTCTCAGCGTGTACCGCTGCTCCGGCGGACGGCGCTGCTGAGGCATCGGACTCGGGTGTCGAAACACGTGCTGCTGCGGCGGCGCTGGCTGTGGTGTGCCCGTGGGACGCTGGTACACGGGCGCCGGCTGAGGCTGAGGCTGTGGTCTGTCCCCGGACGGCGGCAGGGAGCTGGCCGGGCCGCGCTGGTACTGCACCGGCGCAGAGCCAGGCGCCGGTACCCGCCGATCGGTCTCATTTTGGACGGCATCCAGCTCCTGCACCGACTCTCCGTCCGTGACAGAAGCGGTGGATGCAGAGTCTTTCTTTCCTCGCAGCAGCCGGAGACTGGAGTAGATCCGCGCGGCGGCGGCGGCGGTGTATCGCCTTACCGCGCGTCTATCCAGAGATCCAGAGCGCGACATCACTGGTGACGAGGCGGCCGAGTCCGAGACCCGCCTACTCAGCTCCTCGGCCGGCGCCCACGGCGGCGAGGACGGCGTGGCTCCGGCCACTGACGCTCGCCGCGCCGCCGCCGGCTCAGCGGCACACCGTACCCCGGCGTCGGTCGGCTGCCGGTCGTCCGTACCAACCGGCGCCGGGAACTGACGGGGCAGGGCGCGCGGACCCGTCATCGGCGAGGCCGGGGCACTGTACGAGCCGGGCCGGCCCTGGTACGGGTACCGGTACTGGTACTGCGGTACGGCCGGTCGTACCGGCACCGGCGCGTCGTACACGGGCATCTCGGGGCAGCCGGCGTAGCGCGCAGTCGGTCGGGAGGGCGATACTGCGAGCGCTGCCATCTGGCGCGGTAGGTCGGCAGTCGAGAGCAGGCTGTGCGAACTGCTGCACCACGACTCACTCCCTGGGGAACAGAGACGCTGCGTCAGGACACGGCGCGGGTTTTCAGACAGCAAACATCCGAGACACGATCGAATGCATACATGAAAGTGGTTACAGATGCAAATACGAATGCTCGTAAATCAAATCAAATCAAATTCGTAATGCCAGTACGGTTCCTGATCAATACTACTTCAAAGTTCAAACTGAGACAACAGCAATTGAGCTACGACTCAAGATACATAAAACGGCGATGGAAAAGTATGCTGGAACTGTATTGTGATGATGCACACTGCGGCGAAAAGTTTATGAAAAATTGCTCTCAAAACTAGTCAACCATCTGACAACGTGCAATATAAAGTCTCAAATGTGGCATGCATTCCTGGAATTTACTCAAGCATATGCAAACTAGCGGCGTCATTAGGGACTATGCTCGACCGTATCGTAAAAGGTCAGCGGACCTATTTAGCATCGATTCGCCATCACAGATACACAGACACGGAACAGCACTCGAGAAAGGAAGCAAAGCTTTTGAGGTCGCACGGATACCAGATCTATTACGAGCACAAACAGCTCCTACAGCGGACGTGTTTTTCACTGCGTCCACCACTCACCATTGAGCCGGGACAGAGACGTCGAGTCGGGCGAGGGAGCCGCCTCCCGGGCTCGCGCCGGACCGCCGCTGTGTTCCTCTCCCTCCGCCTCTGGCCGGACGAGTGGCGGCGTGCGCGCGCTGCCGCTGCTGTCACCCGTATCGCTGCCCGTCCAGTCGGAGAGCGGCGCGCCCCAGGGCGCCTTGGGCGGCCGGCCGTCGCCCACCCAGCCGGAGTTGCTGCCGTCCTCGGGGCGCGGGGTTCTCTCCCGGTCAGAGTCGATGGTGGTCGAGCCGGCTCGCCGGCCCGGAGAGCCACGCTCGCCGTCCTCGCTCGCCGGAGGAGTCACCACACACAGTGACGGGATGCGGCCGGTGGTGAGCGCGGTGCGACTGCGGAACTGCTCGCCATCTGTCTCTGAACCGCCCGAGCGCTGGGAGGCACCGCCAGGGGAGCGGGTCCGCGCGGAGCCCGTCGGCGGGGCGCCCTCTCTCCGCCAAGAGTCCAAAGAGCTGGCGCGCGGCGGTGGTGGGGGCCGGCAGCGCGGAGCCGTCCCACTAGAGCCCGCACTCAGTGTAGAGCTGCGACTGTCCGGCCGCGCCGGCAGCTGTGGTGCTCCCCGCAGGCCACTGTCGATATGGAAGGAGGTGTAGTATCCCTCAGCGTCACAGGAGAAGACGGAGCTGGTGTCTCCGTCTCCGTACTCTGGTGTGACGGTGTGCTCACTGGAGCCACTCTCGTCTGCCCTTCCACCGTCCGAGAGCCCCGAGTCAGCCGGCGATGCGGGCCGTCGGCGCGGCGAGCCGAGACCCTCATCAGCCGGAGAGATAGCGGTGCCGGAGTCGGCCGGCGACACGACACGCGGCTCCGTCTCTGCCGAGGTCAGGTCGGAGCCGCCGCTGCTGCCCCGCCCGCTGGAAGAGCCCTCAGAGACAGCGGCGGCGGCGGCGGGACGGCGGCGCACAGCCGGCCCCGGCCAGCCGGCGGTGGCAACGTACGGCTCGGGAGACGCCAGCTTCCTCTGCCGACCAAGGTGGTCGCCGCCGTCGACTCGCGATAGCTGCACGTCGGCCATGGCGGCTCGCGGAACTCTCTGCGGACGGGGAGGGGGAGAGGGAGGGTCAGAACACAGGGCACCGGCGCGGCGGTCGCTCGTAAACCTACCGGCTCCAAACATCTGCCGCTGATGGCTCGGTCGGCCTAGTCGCAGCACTAACACCGGCTGCAGAATGGTGGGGGCGTGATTGGAGCAGGGGTTCGGCGGCCTCAGTTGGCAGCCGATCCACCCAGCGAGGCAGGGTGGATACCTTATCACGGGAATGACGTAATGCGACCCATCCCCGAATCCTGCTATTTCTCGGGCTAATCAGAGACCGAATCGAAAACAACATTCGCCGGAGCTTTAGGAGACCGTAAACACCGGATTGTTTTGATGAGAAGCTCCCTAATTTGGAGTGCTAATATCGCTAATCCCAACATATTCACCACGGATCGTGTCCGCCCAAGTGATCCAACGACACACATAAAGCACCACGCCGCCGGCGTGACGCATAAATTCATGTCCTGCCGATCGGCACTAACCAACACCTGGACCTTTCACCTGGGTTGTGACCGGACGCCGTCACCGCGCATTACCATACCATGGCGGACCATACCAGTGACCAAACAGGGGAGATCGGCATCGGCACCCGTCCCGACAGTCGCCGCACATTTCCATATCGGTGACCGCACCACCACGACCGCCACGCCATCGTCTCCAGCACCGAGCACAGACCGATCCGGGACGGATGGACAGACAGACAGACAGACAAGCTGCCCAGACAGCTAGACAGACACAGTGAGGCAGACAGAAAATATGCAGACAGACAGACAGACAGATCACCAACATTACACATCCTGACCACACGAGCGCCCTTGCCAAACAGGACGTGGCTCACTTATACACTCAGGGGAACATCGCGCGGTTAGCATTGGGTGGCTACGCTCACTTATGGTAAAAATAAGTTGCATTATTAACGCCGCTGGTGGATCCAGTGAAGGGAAGACTATATCCATCCATTCCTCAAATATCAAAATTTCGTGTAGGTACCAGAGCATGTAGTTACATCAGTCCCTATCGAGTCCTGCCGGGTTTGTCAGCGGACTGGACGACTGATCCGCCCCAGCGACAGGCGTATTCATGAAAGACGTCTACCACACGGATAATAATCATCGCCGCATGCATTAGGCGGCACGCGATCCGTGTATTTGCGTTTTTCCCGGACCGGGCTGATTCACCTCGGTCGCCTGCTCACCTGTTCAGGTGCTGTTCCGGGCCCGGGCCGGGGTTCCGTCTGTGTCTGCCGGTCGTCTGTGGGGACCTGTCGGCCGGCCGCCGCTGTCACCGCTGTCGAGCTGCAACAGAGAGCCGCGCCGGTCACAGTACTGCAGAGGTGGGGGGCCGCGGGGAGGGGGAGGGGGCGATCGTGCCTGACCGACCGCAGGCCGAGTCAGAGCGCGGCGTGGGAGGAGGAAAACAATGCGGCTCTCCCGCTACCGACCGACTGCTGAGAGTCGGCAGTTATGACTGCTGAGAGCCGGCAGTTACTGGGGACTGGGAGCGGACTGAGAGTCAGTGGTTACTGAGAGTCGGGACAGGCGTCTGTGGCTAGTGGAAGCGGACAAGGAGTGACACAGAGTCGGGAGATGGCCTTTGAGAGCCTGGATCAAGACCTTCAGCGGTGCATCTGATTTTGATGTGAGACATTCGTTAGCGCAGGACTTAGCTACCGACAACACTACCACAATTAAACGAATTACGAAATAGCGTGAGTATGTATCTAACAAGGTATAGCACTCGGTCAGATTAGGTCCCGAGGGCGGTGTTCCCAGACAATGGTCAGTCAGCCTTGGAGCGTTGGACGACCGGAAACGGTCCGGAAAGAACCCGTCCGTACAGTCGCCAGGTTAATTGGCAGGTGGACACGCGGGCAGTTTCGGGGAGAAAGTCGCCCAAATACGCCTGACCGGGTCGGCGACAGGGTAGGAAGGTGACGGGAAATGGACACGTTATCAGTGGATCTGATGGGGCGACATCAAAGGAACATAACCGCACGACAGGACAGTTTACATAACGCGACATCATGCGCGAGTCAAGTGAGATTAGACTAGTTATTAGAAGTGCTGGATACAGCTGAACGACATTTTGAGATCAAAGACTGCGAGCACCTCTCCGATAAATATTTGTAATGGCTAACCACTAACTTCTCAGCGGTCACCCTACATCACAATCTATGGATGAGCTGTGTGTCTGTATCACTGTGTCACTTATCTCGAGATAAGCTACCCCAAAGCCACCCTTTGTAACCCACCCTTATCCCGCGCCCCGTAGGGCTACCGGCGGACCCTACCACCCGTAGGGGGGGGGGCGTTTCGGCCCCCCCCCCCTAAGATCTCGGAAATTTACCGGCCGATTTTCAAAATTCCAACGGCGTTCGATAGCCCCACCCGGGAACTACCTTGTGACCAAATTTCATTGACCTAGGTCAAACCGATGACGTCACAGGTCAGGTCAAAGGTCGGATTTTCACCGTTCACAGGCATTTCAAGAAATGTGTTGTGAAATCGAGTAAATTGGTAAGTATTGAAAACCATCGATGGTACATTGTTCGTCAAACACATACTTCGCTATCTGAGGTCACTGATACCAGGTTAGGTCACAGACGTCAGGTCACTGGGGGGTCACAATATGAAAGTGTCGTGTGATACATGTTTTATGGTCCATTTTACATGACAAATGCGATTATGTGGGTCAGGCAGCCTTTGGGGCCAGCTTAGGTCACGTTTTGGTGAAGGTCAGGTCAAGGTCAGGTCATATTAGGTCAAATTTCAAAGTTTATATTTTTGCACAAAATGGGTATCGATTCGATGCAGCTCGTCACGGGGAGTCCAAT
The DNA here is from genome assembly GCF_019059575.1 of Amphibalanus amphitrite. Classification (NCBI taxonomy): domain Eukaryota; kingdom Metazoa; phylum Arthropoda; class Thecostraca; order Balanomorpha; family Balanidae; genus Amphibalanus; species Amphibalanus amphitrite. Next base: position 446,420 of record NW_024881990.1, read on the forward strand.
GGTGGTCTTTGTTTTGCCTTACGTGGTCTAGAATTGCCAAAAAATGAGTTTGAAAATTTGACGTCATCATTTTTGAACAGTTTTTTCGCTGTAACATGGCAAAAAAACGAGATATCGATCTGAAATTTGGTATGTAGATAGAAGACGGTAGGTACTATCACATATATTCCGGTTTTTTTTCCAAACTCAAAAAACTTTTTGGATTTTTTTGCTAATATATCCAAAAAATCGCATTTTTGATTTTTGGGGTCGAAACTCAAAAATTTCAAAAATCCGAGATAGCAGTTTTGTAGCCCTGTCAATTCTACACCTTTTATGTTCTGATCATTTTTCGGTATCTTCAAAGCTGTAGGCCTGACAGCTCTTCTCACGAAGGTCTTTTTTCGGTCGAAAATGGCAGAACATGACGTCATTCTGACGTCATTTATGGCCAACCTATCACAGCTTCTGGAAAAATTTTGGTCACAATGTGTAAAATTGATGCCCGGAGGGGTCCTGAAAGTTTGGTGGCGATATCTCCAGCCGTTTAGGAGATATCGACGGAAAAGGACAGGGGGGCCGAAACGGCCCCCCCTACGGGACGCGGGTTATGCCATTATCTACGGACTGGTAGCCCGCCTGGCACTATCAGTCCGGAGTTATCGCGCCCTGTTACTATGTCCCAAAGTTCAGAGTGTCTACATCACTGCCAATCCTCTCACTTTTGCTTCCAAAACAACGATCTCTCCCTGGGTTTGATGCTACTGATGCCCGCACTGCCTAGCCTAGTCTGAGTCACCGCTGTTTGTTTCCATTTCATTGATCCATGTCTTCGATGAGCATGCCGCTTCTGCGAATGTCTGGCACAGGAACACCACTTCTGACTCTTTTCCTGATGTGAAATCCCCCCTCTTTCCTCTCTACAGGGAGACGTTCCGCTGCTGTCAGCACAGACAAAAACCGGAAGGAACTAACGGCTGGCAGAACGGACGCACGCTCGGCGCCGCAAAAACTCCGATCGATGTCGGGTACAAATGATCAGCAGGGCTCAGAGTACACAAACGGCGCTGGAGGTCCGTCGTCCGAGCAGCGCCCCCCCTCTCGCTGGGGGGGGGGGGCAGAGTGGGGGTGGCGATGGAGCCAGTGTTTATCATCACGTTAGTCATCCTAGCCGCTGTACATCTGCGCTCGTCGGCGCTCGGCGCTCACTCTCGCTCCACAGGTGGGGAGTGATATTGACGGGGACGCTCAGTCGTATACAGGTGGGGAGTGAAAACTGCGTAAGTAGATTCCATTCACCTAATCAATCAATCACACATTACGCTTTACATAATTGTGAGCTCCTCACTTTCATACTCGATCACTTCCCGAAAGCTGCAAGGGAGGACTAGCAGGGTCGCTCCAGACGCACGCTCAGTCACATACAGGTAGCTAGGGGAGCGCCGTGCCTTGTGAGTATGCTAACGTCGGCAGGACGTGCCGTCGGCCACGGCTGCGGTTGCAGTTAGCTGCTCAGGTACGGTGGAGAGCGAGCCAGGGGTGGCGGGCCGGTCAGAGTGGTCACCCGAGGGAGGTAGGGAGCAGTTCCGCGGAGAGAGACAGGGGTGGCTCTGAATGACATTTCCGTCATTGTTTACTCTTGCACCGGCATTTCCGTCATCATTGTTTAGCTTAGCTCTATGAGTGGGGGTGGAGTGATACGCCAATCCATTGGCAAAGCGCCTGCCCATCTCATGTGAGATGATCTCCGGAGCATGTCACGGTTCGATCACTAGGTACAATAGAGATGTTGAATACTATATATGGTGATAAACCATAGATACGCGATGCGTTCACATAGATACGCGATGGTGATCGACGCGATGCGTTCGATCACCAGTTCAAACCTCACTAAGAATTATCGAATCAACTCAATTGTAGTAAGACGTCCAGCTTAAACGACCCGATGCAGCGCGGGGCTCCCACAGCAGGTTGGGTGTCACTGCATCTTCGAGACGTTGACTGTCGACAAGGCTCGGGTCAGAGGTGTACGCCTTATCGACAGTCACCATCTATGCTAAAGCCGGACTCTGCAACCGGCAACACAACATCGAACCACTCGGTGGGTCCGTCTAGGGAGAGTTGCCCATATAAGGTCAGCGGCGGGCAGAGCTGACCCTCTATTCACTGGGCCGTCGCCAAAACTGCAGGGTCGACAGGTGTGCTTCGTCCCACAGAAACTAGCTGGACCACTTGACCAGCCCTGTAAGAGGGGGCGGTACAATTTGGTATGTTCTACTGGCGACCGGCCGGTAGGTCGGCCTGGGTCGGGTTGGGGAGCGAGGGGATGGCAGGGAGCGAGAGTCAAGGCCTAGACAGAGGCCAAGCGTCACGCCGAGGATCGAAGTACGAGGTATCGGTACATCGGACAGGGGGATAACACCGGTGTAAATGCCGCCGACAAAGAAACTGACACCTCCGACCGTCGGCCGACACCGGCGTCAAACAAGTCCTGGGATGGGGAGTGGCGACTGATCAACAGATTCATCCCTCTCTGCAGTCGACAAAGAAGCCTACTGAGAACGGTTCGTTCAGTCGAGTGACCGAGTTACCGATAACTGGTGGGTGGACTGGTGGTACCCGGCGTTTCTGAAGTTTTAGGAGAAGAGCAAGCATCGCAGGGACGTTTGTGGACAGACGATAGCCGTGGGATATACCAGTACGGTCCCACAGTGACCACAGCACCGCGAGCGGGGCAGTGTTGGTATAAATACACGGGAGAATCCAGCCGACTCGGTGCAGAGCAAACGGGCTGACTCATCCTGTCTCGTGCTCGTATCGTACCTTCACGATCCACACAACCCCCGCGGGTTGGTCATGGTCCACTCGAACCCAGCAGACCCCAATCGACCGGTCAAACCGTGCTCAGCATGTACCAACCATACTGGTCTCAGCACGGTGCTGCCTATCGTGCCACAATACTGTACCAGCTGACCTGCCCCGTCCCAAACCAGTCGGCGCTCTCTGCATACTCTTCTGGGTGTCCAGCGCAAAGCTGGCTTGTCCTAGCTATCCAGCATATCCAGCATAGCTCCGACTGAATCGGTGTTCTGGCTGAGCGGTGTTCGCTGTTCAGCAGCTCACTTGTCTGTCAAGCGCGGCGCCGATCTCATCAGATACTCTGTTTATCCCCTGCTCAGTGTCGTATCGGCTAAATCGGTGTCCTGTCTTTTAGCGGAACTGTCCATTGCAGTGTTGATGGCTGAATCGGACAGGGTGTCACTTCACTGTTTAGGCTCAAGAACTGTCTAAATTCGAGCATTCCTGTACGTTCACTTCGTCGTAGATGTCTCACCTTGCAGACCCGACGTCCTCTAGCGCGCTGGACAGGTCGCTCGAGCTGCCGATGGTGTTTCGTCGCTGCTTGGAGCGTTTTCTCCGCCGCTTCTTCACGTACTCGTACTGTCGATAGACACAGGGAGGGTCTGTGTCAGAGGATCCCTAATACAGCAGGGAGGGAGGGGAAGGGACGGGCCGTGCAACTGTGCAGACTCAGCGGCCTTCAGATCCACCTGTCGGACATAGAAAGGCGGCCGGTTCGTACAGCCTGCACGGACTCACGGTAACGACTCGTGAGCGGGCGGAGGGGAGGAGCGGACAGACCCAACCGTCGCCGGGTGGCCGGGGAAGACAATAGTTCCCCGAGTGAACGACCTTGGGTCTGGGTACTGTGGGAACAGCTGCCCAGTTCCGGGAACTAATGGCGTCATCACTGGACAAAGCAGCCCAACTGGAGACACTACACGGCACAATACAGCAGTCATTGTCCCTTGTGAACGGGGCGGCTGCGGGAGTTCGTGCGATCAAGGGTGATTAGAACGAGAAACGTTCACTCAAACACCAGAAAGTCGAACGGATGTTCGCCGACGTCGTAAACACTCCCACACCCACCCCTTTACCCTTGAGCAAAGAGCATGCCCTATTCCGTTCCCTCTACCATGATCATGGGAACTAACCAGCCCACCCACCTATCCAATGGACATACCCATGACTCATGTCCCTTCCTCTCAAGAAATCCCGGAATCCCTCCATCCTTTTGTGCCAGGAACAATCCCCACCCGCCAGACTTCCCTCGATCAGAAAGCACACCTCTGTCCACCCTTCCCTGCTCTTACCAGGAACAAGCTCCATCCACCAGTCGTCCCTAGACTAGACAGCACACCCTTATCCATCCTTCCCTGCCCTAGTATACACATTACACACCCTCCGTCCCTGTCATCTCACCTGCACCAGCGACCGGCGGAACTGGAGCTGCCTCTCGAAGCTGTGACCGGTGACATCCAGCGGAATCACCTGGGCCGGAAAGCGACGAGTCCGGGCGCGGGTCAGCCGGTCCGGACTGGGCAGTCGGCGGCCGGCCGCCTGAGGTCACGGCACGCGGTCAGCGAGCCCCACCCATCACGGCACGAGAGCACGGTCACGATACGAGATCACGGTCACGACAGCAGGTCACGGATCGATACACACGCGCGGCTCACGGCGACACGGCGGCCCTGGCGGCCCGGGCGGCGCTGTCGGCGCGGCGGCCGCGGCGGAGACACTGGCGTCGCTCGGTCAGAACTGGCCTGCACCCGTCACCCCTCCCTCCTTCCCCGCTCGGCTCGCCGCCGCGCCGCCGGCCGGTCGCCGCTGCAGGCAGGCAGGCCTACCTGCCCGACAGGCAGCGGAGGGAGGGAGGGGGCTTCGGGAAGGACGTGGCTGTCCAGACGTCGGCAACCGGCGGGGAAACGGCGCACCGAGCCGAGCCCGCCACCAGGAAAACGGCGTGTATGACGTCGGCTCGTCGATGGAAGGAGATTTAGTGACGCTGACAAAGAATGAGCCCGATTGTGCATTAGAATTGGCCGAAGGACGGAGCCATAATTTTCCTCATGCAGACGACCTGAAGGTGCGCCGTCAGAATTATGCAGACTTGGTCAGAGATAGGTAAAAAACGTAGCATGTGAAGACATAAAATATGGCATGCGCCATGCGCTCATCAATTTTACACAACGACCTGTAATTTTCCTTTCACGGGGTGCATTGAACCGACTGGCGATTTTCTCCGAATCACGTCACTGCCTTGTCATTCCTTTCAGTGACATCAGACCCACACAGCCCATCGTGCTCTCTCAGAGGCGTAAAAAAGTCCCCTTAGTGACGTCAACACCACACTATTCGATGTCGAAAGCCTCCTTCCCATGGCCCATTCTGCTACAATGACGCCATCACCTCAGTCCTCCCTCAGACTGTCCCACATTCCATCCTGCAAGGGCACGACTGTTTTCCCCTCCACCTACCTCTGAGTGTCGTCTGGACTGTGTTCCCTTCCCTCACCCATGTTCCAGACCTCACCTCACCCTAGCTCAGCTCCTCCCACAGGTCTGAGAGCGCGGCCTGGGCTGTGTTCCCTTCCCTCGCCCCACCCTAGCTCAGCTCCACCTACCTCTGACAACGGTCTGGGTTGTAATTCCCTTCCCTCACCCCTGTTCCAGACCTCACCGCACCCTAGCTCAGCTCCACCTACCTCTGACAACGGCCTGGGCAGTGTTCCGAGCCGGTTGTCGGGATGGACGGGCGATATCAGCTCCTCCTCGTCCCCACTCCAGTCAGGCAGCAGCTCAAACGCCTCCGGCTGAAACACAGGAGAATGTTCGTCAGTTTTCATACTCAGGAATTACCCGACGACCCATCCTTATCCTTGGACAATGGACAGTCTCTCTCGTTCCGACCTGGCAGTCACCTACACCAGCCAACCGTCGAGGACAGCTCAGCTGAAGCACACTCCTCAGGGGTGACTGTGCAGTGTGCATGTCCCAAGGGATGGGCTCAGCCGCCGCGGCGCACTAGCCACTGGTCACATAATTTTTATGACTCGCCCACTCACCCTCTGATCCGATAGCCTTGAAATGGGCTAGCTATGTAGACCAAGGGAGGCAACTAATCCAGCCAGACAGCCAAGCAAACATGCAAACAAACAAACAAACAAACAAACAAACAAACAAACAAACAAACAAACAAACAAACAAACATTAAATGCTGTCTGGGCCACACACGCTGACTGAAACACATCAGTCACTGTCCTGTACGAATCACTAACCTCCTGCTGAATCACTGAGAATACACCCTCCCGGCCACATCAATATATCTACATCACCTGGCTGAAGAACAAGGGGCTGCGGACGATTCCTAGTCTGTGAGGATCGTCATGGTCTACCCTCACCGGTCAAGACCGGTCCTGTACCGACTGACCCCAGAGCCTTCCCGGTCCCAAACCAACCATTGGCATACGACACGGCACGCGGCGGCCGTGCCAGTATGCAGGTACTCGGGCTAATTGGCTACACCACAGCACCGTCCGCAGTCATGCGGTAGCGTTGGAGCCTCGGAGCCCGGTGGCACGGCCAGACGGGACCCGGCGGTGCCACCGCCATTATACAGCCGCCCTGGGACGCGGCCTACTCTCCTGAACTGTTCTGCACCGCCCGGAGACGGTCAGTGGTATGGGGATATCGGCCAACTCGTGCCGCAAACGAGATAAGTAGCTGAGCGCAGAGGCAGAGGCGGAGGTGCTGATCTCTTCCTCCCCGGTCCATGATATACTCCTATACTCCCCAAGTCGCTATGAAATAACCTTAAGATGGTGGGGAGGGGGGGGGGGAGCAGCGGGAATAACCCATCGGTATCGGGCCGAGGTCCGGACTCAGTCGTCACTACGACTGCTGGACATCCCCAGTGCTTAGCGGCTCCCGCGCCGTTATCAGTTATTTACTGTCACAACTATGACGTCTTTTTTATCAGCGAGCCTTCAGTCGTTACAAGTCGTCGGTAAACATACATACTTAAAGTCAATTTACGAACGCCAGTCCTCTAGTGACATCAGTGATACACCGCAACCCCAGGTCAGTCTCACATCAGTCCAAGTGATCAGTCGATTCGCCATCAATCCTATTTCACATTTAAACCGACGCCAGTCTCTCCTACATCACCATGGTGGCCGATTGGTGGTTGATGTCAAGAGACCATGCGGGTGCCGTGACAGCGCGTCCCACCGCCGCGCCGGGAAAAAGGGAGCCGCTGACAGGATTAGAAACCTACCGGCATTACATCATCGTCCCCGAATACCGCGGTTCTGCCATGCTGCAGCAGCCGCCAGCCAGCAACTAACCACCGCGCCGGCAAGCTGAGACCGCCACGGCACGGCAAGGTGCGGCAAGGTGCAGCACAGCACAGGGCAGTCAGCGTCCATAGACCGGGGTAACGGGGTACGGAAAGGGCTGGAACGGGGGGCGAGGCAGGGTCGGCAACTGTTTGCTCGGAGCACCGATAGATACACGTTACATCGACAGGTCAACGACAACCCTCAGAAATGGGAGGAAGCCAGGGTGCAAAAATGCCGGGAATGGTATTTATTTGAGCACCACTATAACGTCAACACTTCCATCGGTGCAGCCAGCGCCCCCCCCCCCCCCATCCAGTTCGGCCTTAAGTTATCTCAAGGCTCGACCCAGACTTACGACGCAGTAATGACTACTGAGTAACGCCCCATAACGAGTCACTATATTCTATTTGTGTCACCCCGTGGAAACAGAACGTATAACTGACGCAAATACTGTCATCGAACTGAGTGATGCATGACTCCGAATCGCCTGCAGACAGGAGTATATTGCCTTTAATGACGCCGGCACCAGATTATGACAGCCATAAATGTTAAACTGTTTCGGACGGACGCACGACACCCGGTCAGTGACGGCGACACGGCAGGAGGCTTTCAGAATAATTGCAGGCTAAGTGGATACAGATGCCGAGCGCACCATGTCACGATATGCGTCACAGATTAGCCACTATGCAGAGTGATGCTTCGAAGTCATCGGGACTCGGGAGGCACGGGGAATTACTTTCCGTGCAATGCACGCAGCGCCCGACACGAGTATTAATATTTGCATACAGAACACCACTCTGTCAGCGCGCTCCAATGAACCGTTCTATAACTTCTACGTGTATATCCATTACCCAGCCAGCCATCCTGGTCCAGCATCACGGTGCCTAAACTATGTCTATCCCTCGCCCATGTAGGGGGGGGTTGGTGCAACCCCTCCCCCCTGAGGTTTTTCGGAAATAGTGCAAAAACGGCGGCGCGCAGCGCCGCCAAATTTTGGGTACCTTATGGGGCAAACCTTGCGCATCTTTTGATAAAAAAAATTTGACCGGGTCATGTCAGGTCACGGAGTTATGACGTCACAAAGGGAACAGCCTCCGGCCGGATTTTCACAAACTGAGTGCCAACGCCCGAGGTTTCCTGCCGGTGGTACGGACATCGGTTGATGGATCGTAATGAAACTTCCCATGCATGTTGGGGCAAGTATTGGCTATCATATGGTATAAGAAACTTGACCGGGTCAGGTCAGGTCACGGAGCTATGACGTCACAAGAGGAACAGCGTCCGGTAGTATTTTTGAAAAGCGCCCGAACCACTATTTTGCTAATTCTTGTCACCTCAATGGGAATATGCAGCAATATTAGCTTCTATAGGGAGCAAATGGACCTTCCAAATCCAAAAATACAATCAGATTTCAAAAATTTAAATTTTGATTTTTCGAATTTCTGCCGCCGACTGTGACCTTGCCGACTTCCGGCGCTCCCAACGCGCCATTTTTAGAGCTAGGGAAACGAAATAGATACCAAACGATAGAGAATTGATCAAGGAACACGATAGTGAAGGTTTCAAGTCGATATCTCCCACCGTTTTGCCGCAATCGCCGCGGAAAGTTGAAAAAGTCTATTTTTTCGAAAATTTGACCTTTGACCGGTCAAAAGTAGGTCAAATGTTGACCTAGGACCAAAAAATATACCACCAATCGCGAGATCTCGGCGAGAGCAATCCGTTGGTTTTTTCCGCTAAGCTCTACGACGCTCCGTTTTCAAAAGCCAAGGGGGGGGGGGTCGCACCAACCCCCCCCCCCCCCTGCATGGGCGAAGGTGGCAGATCGCCGTTTACGGGCGAGGGCTATTGCATAAGCCTTTAGCCACCCTGGGGACAGCTTATCAGACCACTAAGCAATGCGAAAATGGAGCACACTGATGCCGGCTCCGAACGTCATTATATCACACGTCACCGTTAGCAGGCCAGTATGTAAGCAGAGTATTACCGTCATTACGAGTAGATGGCAGACAGTATGGATGGGGATCCCGCTTCAGTGTGTTCCATTCGCGCATTGCCCTGTGGTCTGATAGTTGGCCCCAGGGTGGCTAAGGCTTGTCCCAAACGGAGAAAGCCGGTTGCATCGATGGGTTTATACCGTCTGACGGTCAGGCTCATCACTATCACAGTGGGGACGGCACCTGCCCAAGGCCACGGCCGGGGGGGGGGGGGGGGGCGGTAACGCGGCATCCGTCGCCAACCGGTCCGGTGATTTCTTTGTCTCTCTGTCCGTGTGCCACTGTCACGGGGTGCCACGAGTTGACTCAGAGTCACGAAGAGCGCCACGAGTCGACTGAGAGTCACGGAGACAACACGAGTTGGCTCCGAGTCACGGAGAGCGCCACGAGTCGACTGAGAGTCAAGGGGACGTCACGAGTCGGCTCAGAGCCACGGAGAGCGCGGCCGACCGGCTGAAGCGGCCGCCGACCTCGCCGGTTCAAAGCCAATCCCTGAATCGGACCCGTTCAGACGTCCCGGCTCCCGCAGCTGTCTGAGCCCTGTCGCAGCTGCGGGATAGGGAGTGTGGCCAAAGCTGGGATCGGGAGCTCCGTTATAGAGCTGAGAAAGTATAGGAACGGGAGCCCTGTCAGGGACGTTTGGTTCGGAAACGTCCCTACCAAACGTCCTCCGGCCTTGTCGACCGGAGGGTGGGGGATCGGGGATCCGTCGGCAGGCCGGTACTGAAGTCTCTTCTCAATGTGCAAACTGCAATGAACATACTCCTCACATATCCCGTCCGTATCACCTTATTATGTGTTGTGGTTCCCATAAAACACACATACTCGTAGCTGCGAAAGAGCATCCTACAAGAAAAAGTGCAGCCCGTGTGGGGCGGTAGCTGTCTAAGACTTCAAAAAACGTCCATTTGAATTATAATGATTGTGCCTGCAACTAGCATTAGCAGCACCCTAAACAATCTACAGCAGTCAAAGATACCCACACCAGCACTCCTTTCCCGAATACTGACTAGCCATCTGAACGACTTTCGACACCACATTAGGCCAGAGCTGAACGCTGCTCAACCGTCCTCCAACGCCGTGCCGTGAGGTCCACACAACTTCACGGATACAGCCAACGGATTCGGAGCAAAAACTGCCACCATCAGATTACCCGAGTGAGCCAATTCGTGCCAAACATGGCCATCGAGCAGCATCGGAGCTGTCACCGACCGGTTCCCGGGGGCTCACAAACAAACAGCAGGTGCGCCGCAAACGACACAGATTCTGGCAAGTCAACCTTCGGGGAGACCAGAGAATAGGCATAATCCCATCTATGTAAAATCAGTCGTAGAAGTCATTTATATGAACTGAGCACGCCACTTCTCCTAAGTGGTTGACAAATCGATTTTGATTCTTGCACTGCAGAGTCCAGATTACTTTGATTTCTTCGTTCTGGATCGGCGCGCTCCTGCTCGGGTTTGAAGCTGCAGAGGCCAGTACCATTATTTTTCATCATGATCTGCCGGCGGCGTCATGACAGCGGTTGGATCGGTTCGTAGAAGAGTCGCGTCACGGGATTAACCCGACCGACCGGACCGAACCGAACGGGACAACCGGTGGACGCGGCCGGCATCGCTGCTGCCATCTATTGGCCGGGAATGGAAACTGCTGAGCACCGGTACCTCGTGGCTCGTGCAACTTCATTGCATGATCGGCGTCTCACGAACTTAGCTGCCACGATGAAGCTATTAGCCAGGCACGGTTATGATCACGCCATTAGCTAGTGAGTTTGTATGCGGGGCTAAAAGAGTGAGTTTAAAATACCTGAATGATTAGCCGTTGCTTGGTTGGTCAGAAGTCGAAGATTTTGTTCGTTTATTGGGATTTTAGGGTGCATCGACTGCAATAGTCATTTTGAGTAAGTCGCAGGTCGCTTTCGCCTGGGCGGCCAGTAAACTGGGCACTGGGAAGCCCATCGTAGATCGGTGGCTGGGAACAGACACACTCCTTGCTGCCTGCCCTGTCTGGCGGTGTCTCTCTGGAGAAGATGGAGCGCAGTCTCCTCGTCTCAGCGGAGACAGGTGGGCGGTAAATCGACTCAGCCTCTGGGAGCCAACGGCTGCCGGGGACGGCACACCGCGGGAGAACGGGCAGACAGACAGAAGGGTGAGCGACCCGACGGGCGGACCGATTGACGGACGAAAGGGTAGACCAAACTTTGTTTGCATCTGTATCTTTTTCGAAAGCACATCTAGTTAGCAATGTTTTTCGTTTATTCGTCGAGCTTCCCATCGATTGAGTGTCCCAAACGGACGGTGGAGCGGGAAGACATGTTACATTCGCGGATAAACATGACATACCCGTGTGTGTGTTACCAGCCGCAAGCAAATATCACTATCGGTGAGGCCGAATGGGACCGCGAAATGGGAACAGGAAGCGACGTGGCCTATATAGGCGGAGCTGTGAGCAGTAAACACACGACGCTATCGGTCTCGAACAAACACACCGGTAGCGCTCCGCACTCTGGTGTAAACGGCCCATTCCACACAGTCGTTACGGTAAGATAGCGATCCCGGAGCAGGGAGAAGGGTTTCCTGGTCACTGCCGTCAAACGGTTCTCTCTTACGTGCACCTATGGAAAGGAATGTGAGAGAATGGTTACCCCCATGTTCAGTCGAAGTCTAAGCAATCATTCGTTTAACGGACTACGGAGCCCCACCGGATCAGCGTTCATCTTATTACAGCTGACGTCCTCTTTTTCAGGTCAATTTGTTCAAAACACTTCCCATCCACTGGCAGTAGCTGGCAGCTAGAATTCCTAGCTCGGGGCACTACGTTAGCTGCACCTGTATGCAGTGGCCTGTCGCGTTCCTCCGCCGGCAGCCCAAGCTTCGTCGGCGGACAGTACGCCACTCACAATGGCCAAGCGGCTATGTCACGACAGGGGACACCGCCGGCTGAACGACAAACACCCCAAACAATACGGACCGGACGAATCGGCCACATCAGCGAGCAAAGACCGAATGCCGGCACTCGACAGGCACAAAGCCGACCGCCGCTTCAAAGGCCGGGCCGCGAGCGAGCTGGGAGCCGCCTGGTGGACAGGTACGGAACTACCGTTTTCTAGAACCGCCGTCGCGGCGCTGGTGTATAGGATGCCGTGGAGCGAGTTTGTTGTGCGGTGACAAGTGTTACGATCATTGAGCATACACAATGATGCAGCGAACAGTGCAAGCGATGGAATACGCAAGGACAAGTCACGCTAAGAAGACGTGACAAACCGTGACGGAGTGTAACCGTGACGTGACGCGACGGCGACATCAAAGGACAAGCCGCTAGGGGCGCTGCTGCCGTTTACAACAGCGAGTCGTGCATTCAGCACGCAGCAGCCGGCACAGAGCGTATGCGCATGCACGAAAGAATGCCGATTCACGATTCGATCCAAATCTAGCAGCGACGTACGTTATATCCGTATATCGAGACCAGTAAGACCTTGAACCCCTGCTCTGCATCTCAAATGTGAGTGCAACGGCTGGCAGGTATACCAGCATTTCGCTCGCTATTCCCTCCACCACTGCTCTACACGTGAGCCGCGACGATTCCCATGGCGTGCCGCCGATGACCTATAAAAGGCCGCCGGGCGGCGGCGGCGGTCGCTCCGGCCCCGCGCGGTGAGCTCCATCGCGGTGCTCTCCCGGGTAATTCAGCGCGCGGGAACGGTCCAGTGGCTCGGCGTTGCCGTTGCATCGGTCCATTGACCGGGCCGGTAGTATTCAGAGAGTAGGGAGACTGGGGAGGACAGAGAGGCGAGCGGGAACGATGGGGAGTGGAACCTGTCGAGATGGGCGGTAAGCATGTGAAGATGTAGACTAAATGGTGGGAAACTGTGGGGCCGAACAGATGGCGGGCTCAGGATACGGGATAGGGGAAGTTGAAATGGGCACGTCAGCTGAATTTAATTCAGGGGCGCTGCGACGGAGAAGGTGAGGTGGAAAGAAGAGTCTGAGGGCTTCAAAATGACACAGAAGAAAATATACACATTCCCCTTCAGACGTGTGTATTATGTATCGTCTTTTCGTAATAATTATGCATCGTTTCCTCCATTTCTCGTTCGGAGTAAGGGAGACCCGAGTTGATTAATCAATCATCACCTGGATCTACTTACCCCTGAGGGAAGTGTGGAGTGTGGACTGAGTAATGCCATAACCATTGCCTCCTAACCTTGCATCAAGCAGTAGGTAGCTACTTATAGATCCCGTTAATAAAGTGAACCCTACACGGAAAACAACTGAAGCCACAATCTGTCGTCAGCCATTGCCATCTCTTCCAGTCCCCACCACAGACTCAGTGCCAACATGTGATGTACCCACTGCCCAGCATGCCGTGCAGAGTACCAACCGAGTATCTCCGCTCGGTCCAAGTGGGGAGAATCCGGGACATAACTCACCGTGCCGGGTCGAGCTCCGGTGGGCCCCTCGGGGCCGCTGCCAGCGCAGGTAAACAGATCACAAACGGGGAGGCACCGAGAGACGGTAGAGCGGCCGGCCGCACTGGACGGGACGGGAGGGATGGGAGAGACTGGGCAGGGCGTAGATAACCCACTAGATAACCAGCCGAGTGATAGCTGGTCAGAGAGAAACAAACAATGAGGGGACGGGAAGGGATGGAAAGGAAGGGGAAAGCACTGGGAGGAGCAGGAAGGGACGAATAAGGAAATGGAGAATGGGAAGCGGGAAGGACGATGGGATGGAGTACGGAACGAGGCTGCCGGAAAAGATGGGGAAAGAGAGCTGAAACGAGCTGGAAAATGGAATGAGGAACAAGATATGCAGTGGGAAAGGCACGGTGCCGAGGGCGAATCTACAGAAGAGTGAGTTCGACTAAATCGTGGCACTGAGCCAGGACTGAAATAAAAAGGGACGGAAAGAGAAGAGACGGAACGGAACAAAGGGTTGGAGGCCAAGACGGTAGACGGGAGACAAGAACGCGTGCACAACAAGAACAGATCAACTAACAAGATAAGGCCAGTGGGCCACCTCAGGTCAGATTCGGTGAATTTGGGTCGCACCAGCAGGCTGACAACTAACAACTCCCACACCGCCGCGGTGCGAGACAGGGAGCCGTTGTTTGATGTGCAGATACCACAGCCGGCAGCCGGGCGGTACCCACCCCAGGGTAAAAACTTCCGTCCCGATCGGCCGGCAGGGAAAACAGGCCTTGAGAAGGCGGCTAGTCTGGCAAACAACACCGGTCGGGGAAGGTCACAGACGCACGCGGGTCTCTGACACAGAGAGGTGAGAGGAGAGATGAGAGGAGAGGTGATCCAGCAAATAAGGGCAGACGGCAGTTGACCCGGTGCCATCGGTTCGGTCGGTGGAGCAGTCAGGTCTGCAACCACATGGCAGACAACCAGATTCACAAGTTGCAACACCGGGAAGACGAGCAGGACCGTCCGCGACAAACTGTCCCCATCACCGGGTTTCATAACCCTGTCATCAAGGTATGCTATGATGCTAACAACTCTAGGAAATAAGCACTCCCAACCATCCACTCAGTCTTGATGGGGCTGTCCCTAACATCCGAAGGGACGATTTCGCCAAGGTCGCTTCTCAGGCGTGTCAAACGCTGGCGCACGGCGCAGAGCCCTAGGGCCGTTTAGACACATTAGTGACGGTGACGTGCGTTCTAAGACGTGTATTTGACGAGCGGATGTGGCCAGGCGCGCCTGAGGCAGCGCTAACATCACAAAAACGATCACGCAAACTACCTACGCATCCAACAAAGGACGTGAAGAGCCGAAAAACTGTGCTGGGTAGTGGGTCTCACCGAATATAGCTATAAGGCAGCACATAACTCCTAACTATGCGTTTGTGCATGCCGTGACGTATTCAAATCGCATTACTCTTTTAGTTTTATCATAAAGACAGTCATTGTATTGTCGGTGTCAAGGACAATTTTTCTTCTACTGCTCTGAACAGCTCTGACCAGAGTGTTTGTGTAACTAAATTCGTCTAAAAGCACGTTCTAGCAAATAAACATTTACCCAAACATGCCGTCTCATGTTTGAGTGAGACACACACGTCAGGCAAATGATAAACACAGACGGTTGGTAGAATTTAGTCGTGTCCTGGTCCGGCGAGGCGAAATGGGCTGTAGCCGCGGTCGTAACTGTCGCCCGGGGCGCACCCCGGTCCGTGCCTGAAATACATCCCGGCTCACGGCTGTCCGAGCGAGCTCTGGCTCACCCAAAGGGATTTCAGAGTAGACCGCAGGGCTCAGAATAACTGGCCAAGTTAGTGTCGGTAGTGGCACGTGCTGGTGACATCTGACCCCAGGGACCAGCCCGCAAAACGTGCTGTGGACCTTTAAATCCATGGATAGCCGAAACACGAGAGCAGCAGGCCCTGGAAGATCCGAGAAATGTTCCGATCCGATAGTTTCGATTTACTTCCCCAAAAGGCCAAGAATTTCAGGCCACAAAAGACCTCAGGTTCCTTCTAAATCATTAACAAAAAATAGCCTTAAAACAAACTGATTATCTCTGAACAACAAAGGAATCACAGCTGACACGTGTGGTGATACAGTGCCCTGTAACTCCCAGAAACAGCACTGCTGTGTGTTGAGGAGCCAGATGCACCTATCACTACATCCAGTTTCGTAACCGAGCTTCAGCCAGCCACCAGCAGGCAGCTCTGGCAAATTGAGCAGGGCACCGAGCGGAGGCCGGCCTTTTTAATTAGTCAGCTCTGGCCATGTCGTTATCCAATTACGGGCGTGGGAGGCTCCCAAGGACTGAGGGCGGCTGTCAGTGACGGAGGGGAGACTCGCGGAGACGGATTGGAGACTCACAGAGACGGATTGGAGACTGTTAGCGACGGAGGGAGACTGTCAGCGACGGAGGGAGACTCGCACTTCACAGAGGCGGAGGAAGACTGGTTGAAACAAAGGGAGACGGTCAGAGGCGGATAGGAGACTGTCAGTGACGGAGGGGAGATCACGGAGACGGAGGGGAGACTCACGGAGACAGATTGGAGACTGTCAGTGACCGAGGGAGACTGGCACTTCACAGAGGCGGAGGGAGACTGGCTGAGACGGAGGGAGACAGTCGGAGACAGAGGGAGACGGTCAGAGGCGGATAGGAGGCTCAAAAACGGAGGGGATACACGCAGAGACAAAAGTAAGACAGTCAGATACAGAAACCACAAGAGACGGCAGAGGTATAGCAAAGAGCAGACTTCCTGAGGAGGTGGTCTCTGAAAAGACAGAGAAGAGAAACAGAGCACCGAGAGGAGGAAGAAAGAGAAAAGACGATAGAAAAAGGAGGAGAGAGAGAAAGGGAGAGAGAGAGAGAGAGAGAGAGAGAGAGAGAGAGAGAGAGAGAGAGAGAGAGAGAGAGAGAGAGAGAGAGAGAGAGAGAGAGAGAGAGAGAGAGAGACAGAGAGAGACAGAGAGAGACAGAGAGAGAGAGACAGAGAGACTTCCTCAGAGTACTGACAGTCGCCACTGAAGCGGGTGGAGGGGCCTCCCACCACAGGGTCACGCGATCTCTGTGATAAGGCGCCGGCAGACCCAATCATCATGTCATTACGGAACGATAATGTCCTGTCGGGGAGCCGTGGGCGGTGACCGTCCTGACTGACAGGGCCCCTGGGAGCTCGTCTCCTTACTAACTGACCTGACCACCAGGACCCCTGAGAGCACCCGTCTCCTAACTTCCACGGCCTGACTAGAGTACGGACAACTCAGAGCCAGCTTCTTCTAACAAGGCCTCTAAAAGACAGGCTACTAAATTCCCCGACCTAACGGTTTCAGAGACTCGTGGTCCGCTGTCTGAATTGAGAGTCCACGGCAGATGGAGGGGTCATGGCCCGAGCCAGGGGGTGTTTTTGTTCCCACTCGGAAACAGTGAGCTCCTCGTTAACATGGCCGTTTTTTATTATTTGGGAGCTATGATTCACTTGGCTGGGGTTGACAAAAAGGGTGATATGCTAATGCTTAACAAGCCGCAGCACAGCATTGTTCTACTCCCTGCAGAGGAAGCTCAGACGCTGAAGGGCAGAGAGACAGAGCAGCCACCCGGGCAGACAACCGCCCGGTGGACACACTGCCGCTCACGGTTTGACCGTTCTTTGTCAGATTACCTCGAGTGTAGACAAGCTCATAGACATTGAAATACTCTAATTTGAAAGCTCATTTGACGTGTGCCCAATTGTTCTGGTACATCAGTAAGCCGATTTGAATTATGTGCCACAAAAGATTCGACCCAATTACACGCTAATGAATAATCAATCATCACGGCTTCAGGAACACGAAAGTACAAACAGCAATTGTGAATTGTTTCCTCTTGAAAAGCCGATCAGCTGTAGGCGTGGCGAGGATTAGTAGGAGCCATCTCGACACCTTTTTTTTTAAACCCCACATTTGTTCTCCGGTGAATTTCAGACAAGTTGGTTAGAGACCTTCAAAAAAGGTACAATCACTCGATTTTTCTCAAGTTTGTCTGTCTTGGCAGATAAAGCAATACCAGAACAGGCCTACGAACACACATATTTGATCAGGATCGGACGATTGGACACTTTTAAAAGGAGGTCTTTCGAGCCTCCCGGAAATTCACGGGAGAGCAGATGTGGGGTTTAAAAAAAGGTGTCGATCTATCAGTACGGCGCATCGGTACACGGGTACACCGCGCCGTATCAAGTGTACAGATAGGATGAGTACGGGGCAGCCAGGGAAGACCTCCCATTGTGACATCATGTTTAGCATAGGCTCGGCCTCCGCTGACACAAGGAGGTCGACGCGGCGGTTGATGTTTGGGTTTGGTCATTTCTACTCAGTACTCAGCATGCAATAGTCAGTGCTAGGTACTCGGTACACAATACCCAGTACTGAATACCCGGTACTCGATCTGTACTCACCCGTCGCGTCTCGATGTCCAGCGGCACCGCCCTCTCTGCCGCCGGCCGGTAGGTAGGCGTGCAAGAGAAGAACTTTGAACTGCGCAAACCGTCGTTCCTGCGACACAGAGACAGAGAACGGTCTCAGCGGAGAACGGTATCGGTTCTCGGATGAGGCCGGTTTGTACACGTTACTGTGCGTGCTGAGTCTGACGAGGGCACCCATTGGACATTCTCCCGTCTTCATGGGATATAAATATACATTCAGATAACTGACGACTAGACAGACATTTCTCGCTCAAACATCTGGTAATGTGGTGATAAAATCACATAATATGTCCGGTGTACAAAATGTCCGAAGAGGCTACTGCAGGGAAAACACGATGAAATAGATATGGGACGGGAGTAAGGCTGAGGACAGAGAAAAGACAAGCCAGCACATAACAGGACGGGACAGGAAGAGCCATGGGCATTAGGCATGAGCAAATAAATTTTTAGCCAGACAGAGCAGGACAAGACGGAGACTTGAGCATAAGCACGCACCTTACGTCTCAAGTGTCGACTAGACCGTTAAGGATAGAACAGAGAAGGACATACCCGAAAGGACATGACGGGACAGGACAGCAGCGCACACGGCAGGGACCTCCGTGCGCGTCGCGTCTGTCGCCGTACGCCATAAATCACTGTCAGTTGCAGGCGCGGGGCGGCGGCAAAAACTGCGCGGCCGCGCGTCTCTGTGAACCACCACCCAGCTGAGCCAACAGGACCGCCATGCCGTCGGTCACTGACCGACACGTGGCAGACGGGACGGACGACGGACAGCGACTGATGACTGACGAACGATGAGTGATGATTGATGGATGACGGCTGGCTGTACTACTCTACAAATGGACCACCGGGAGACACAAACATTCCACTACATTCTGCTAGGTATGTCACAATTCGTACTGGGACTGCCCAGGACAGGATGGACTGAGATTCTCTCAGGAGGAACGAGTCGTTCGTCGGGGGAGGATAAGCCGTAGACTTCAACACGCCACACCTCCGCTGAAGAATACCCAGTTTCCGGTGCTTTTCCTGGAGTTTCCCGGAATTTCAGAAAACTCGCCAGGAATGGAGATGAAGTTCCAGTCCATCAATCATCGGCAGAGAGTTTCCGACAGCGGGTCATTAGACTGCAGCGACGGCGAACGTCGGTATAAGTTATAACTAGTTATGTAGTTAGCTACAGTGAGAACCCTAACCGTCATTCATATGCCGCGCACAGCTCGCTACTGTGTAAAAACCAAACCCCGCTCCCATAATAAATCTCAGAAGTCCATTGTAACCACGGCAGACGTCAGCCTGTCAGCTACCATTTTTACCATGTAGATAGGACAGCGCTATGAAGCTGTTGGTCATGTCACACCCGCTGTATGTCGCGCCGGGTCTGGGAAATGTCAGTGGCGACAGCTTAGCAGGCACGCGGTTCGGCCGGCGGGGACATCGGCTGGTCCCGAGCGGCCTATCATCCCCTTCTCTCACCGTGTCCGCCGCTAGGGGCCAGCCCTGAGCCGGTCAGGGGGCGGCTCGTGATCTTCTCATGAAAAGATGACAGTCGGGACCACCCACAGGACCGCGTTCCACACGCTGTCGCAGAGCTGTCACACGCCGCGGCCGGCTGTCATCGCTGACAGTCACCTGTCGACACGCCACCGGCCGCTGACGGCCTCCCGAGCCACACTCCCGGCGCGGAGAGCCCTCCGTCTCAGCCTGTCACACTGTCACGACAGCCTTCACAGTGTCACTGTCACCGGTGTCACTGTCAGTGTCATCACCGGCAGCGTCACTCCCTCACTTCCACACCTCAGCCCAGCACCGTACGGCCGCCGTCCACCGGGCCGGCCGACCGCACGGCCCGTCCAGCCGACTGGGCGCCACAGCATCACTGCGGTCGTCAGCGGCCACCGCTCCCCGCTCCGTCGGCTGCGGCGACGGCGACGCCCGCGGCGCGCCAGCCTCGCCGCCGGCGCGCCGTTCCACGCCGTTCACCTGTAATTGGCCGTGCCAATTAGAGCAGCTGCCGCAGGCAGGATGGCCGCGTCTGCGGACGGCGCGGTGGGCGCAGAGCGACTGACGAACGGACGAACGAGGGAGGAGAGAGGTGGAGACGGACCAGAGGGGAGAGGTAAGCATGGCCCGGACAGGCGGGAGACAGGAGCTAAATATGGACCGATGAGGGGAGGAACGGACCAGCAGGGACAGTCATCGCAAGTGATGGAGGTAAACGAACGCTTGCCACCTCTCGTGGTAGCAGATCACGGTCGTGTGTAATGTGTATTGTGTAAGCACTGGTCAATCCTTTTCCACTGGACAAGCACGCAAGATAATACTTCGGCTATCCATCCTCCCCACACAAATATCATCACACGAGGATGTTCTCAGTCGTTGGTCTGAGAGCAGATCACCCCGAAGAAAACCGGCTGCCGCACGGAGCTGGGCGGTGCCGCCTCCGAGCGAACATCCGTGTCAGATCGATCACCGTCGGTTGCGGACGGAGCGGAATACGCACTGATCCTCCGGCGATCCTGTATAACCGGTCCGTCCGGGGGCGATACGAGCCACCGCAGCAGCCGATCGCTCCATGCATCGCACCCCGTCCTGATCCGGCAGATAACACACGGCTACCGCCCAGCCGCGGGGGCAGCGCCGATAATAAAGCTGGGACAGTGCGCAGGTCAACCCTAGGCAATGAGCAGATCACCATGCCGGGTGATAAGCAGGTCATCGGAAAAATAGCTGCGTCAGTCACCACGTCAGATCACTGCATTCGCTTCTGGGTCAGCAGGACTCTTCCACTCTGACTCGACCCTCGCAGTTTGAGTGAGTAAGTTAGATGCTGACCGCCACCAGCTATTCATAGACATGCAGCGGGATGAAAACCGAGTCGTTTATCGTGAATACATGTATGATCATAGATTTTACACTGAATTTCAGACCCGATTAAAACATTCCATCGGCGAGTCAAAATTATTAAACATTACTCGCAATTCACGCATAGCATACCTCACCGTGTTCACCTGTTGTTTTACAGGGCACAACACGGCACCCTCTTGACCGACACTCCGCGGGTCACACCAGCGTCACAGCGGCGCGCTCACCGAACAAGGAGCTGCTCCAACTCACTCCATCAGTCTGAAGAGCCGGCCGATTATTTACAGAGCATTCCGCAGCGTGGACCAACGCCGATCAAACAATAACACCGGTACGCGGCCACGCAGAGGAAGGGAGGGGCAGCGGCCAGGTTCGGCAGCACCGAGACACTCAGGAGGGGGAGGGGGCGGGGGACAAACGTGACGGGCAGCACGCACAAAGAGCACAAAGACGCCGGCGGAGAGTACCTGCTGCCAGCGCGGCGGGCCAGTCGTGACCTTGGAGATGTTGGTAGAGAGCAATCGGAAATGACGGGTCACGAAAGAGCTGCCGCCGGTACGAGACAAACGGGACGGGGAAAGGGACCACCTCGGTGCGAGAAGGGATGGGAGGGACTGAAAGGGCAAGACACATGGAAGACCACCGGGAAGGGACGAAAAAATGTGGGTTCACCTCTCACCAGACAAGATAGATGAGCCAATACCGTTGAGATTGGCGGCTAAGGACGACTAGCGGAGGGACAGTAGGCGGCAGGTGGACTGTAATCGCCACGCCCCGTGTGGATTATCCATGACGGTAATACAATACAATACTCGTACAATACGTAAGACAAGGGAGCGCACGCACGCACGCATGCACAAGAGCGACCATCGGCGGCGGTAGGCGCTCGGGCAGGGTCCGGTTACATGGCGTCACAGGGGCGTCACGACAGCGTCCCAGGAGCGTCACAGAGGCGTCACGACACTGGTCCGGTCGGCAGCATCTCTCACGGGGGCGGCAGCGGAGCGTGACGATGTCGGCAGTGGAGTGCGACCGAGACAATGGTCCCCGGTGGGGCCTACAGCCGACGCACAGCCGGTGGGGTAGGACAGCTGGCACGGAGCGAACGGTGCAGCTCACACTCCACACAAAGCCGGGGTATGACGGGGGTAGGGAAGGCTAGAGACTGGGAGACTGCTCAGAGGTGTGCTAGTGGACCTGGTGGCTGAAACCCCATTTGCATGTGGTTGTTAACCTGTTTGCTAGATGTAAGATATGTACCCTAGTTCAGTGACCATTGTCCATTCATAGTTCGACATACGATGAATGTCATTCATTGCTACCTCTTCGGCCACCTTGTTGGCTATCTGTCTTCACCATTCCCTTGCATCCCACCATTGCCTTTTGCTACCGAGCATTACATCAGCCGGGAGTGAGCCCTCTCATGTTGGCTGAAAGGATGACCTCATGGGGTGGCTACCTGTAATAACACTGCCCTGCGGGAGCCACAGCAGGTGGGTACCACAACAGCCCGACCGCCCTGTTGTCAATCTGGCAGGTATATAACCTCAGTGCATATTTACATCTACCCTAGAGTGCCCATCCCAGCCGGAGCTGTGTTCCATCGCCTGACCAGTGACCACTTCTGCTGGGTTGCCATGGACCCTCATCAAGCCGCCGATTGGGTTGGGCCAATTAGGCGCACTGGCCATTCGTAATGAGGCAGGTCAATGGATGGCTTGTAACGGATCAACCGTTCTCTCAGCCATTCAGATAAAGTACGAGTAGCCGCTCTCATCACCAGTCAGACGGACGAGAGGGGCAGTGCTGCGGAGTCAAAGTCGGAGTGGAGTCGGCAGTTCTGACCGGAGTCGGAATCAGAGTCACCGAAAATCCATCGACTACGCAGACTTGGCAGGGTTGCGGAGTCGGAGACGGAGACGGAGTTGGAGTCGGAGTCGACAGTTCTGACCGGAGTCGCCGTTGGTTTTTGGAAGTCGGAGTCAGAGTCGGAGTCGGAGTCACCGAAAATTCATCGACTCCGCAGCCCTGGAGAGGGGAAACTAGCGCCTAAAACAGCAGCGCATAGATGGAAAGGGAATCGACCGCTCCCACTCCCACGGCCCAGTACACCGGGCTCTCCCCTCGACGGCTAGACGAACCTAGGGAGCGACAGACCGCCACTCCCAGCAACAAGGCAGGAAATCGAGCCCTCCCACTAACTAGCAGCTCAGACAGATGACATTTCGATGAGATCATGCCTATCGACTAGCTGTTGATATCGACAGTAAGCCTCAAACAAGTTCAGAGAGCAGGAGCGAGAGACGATCGACGGCGTCTTTAAACGGTGCGATCTCCACACTCCCTCAAGTCAGACCAAATCAGACCATACCAGACCAGACCAGACCAGACCAGGCCAGGCCAGACCCGGTCGGACCGGGCCCGGTGCATATGTAAGCGAAAAGACAACCTTGCCTGACTGAACAGACATCAATCAGTCCGTCTTCGGGCATTGTATGTATAACCACTCTCTGTGTGCCCTGTGCACTATGCTGCGAGCACTGTGCACGGTACAGGCGGGGACGGGGGCGGGGGCGGCGGCGGAAGGGCGGCGGCGGCAGGTCTGGAGACGGCGGCCAGACCCAGAACCGGTCCGCCCCTGTACTGGGGATACGATAGTCTCTCTCTGTCCATCTGCCACGCCTCCGGTCAGCAGAGGCGGCCTCCGATCAGCAGCGGTAGAGCCGAAATGAACGCGAAAAGTAAATGAGTGGTAAATAGAAACATAAAACCATGGGGAACTCGTCATAGGACTACATGAAACAGGTTTAAAGGCAGGATTGGTAGGTCCAGGTAGCTAAATAACCCTCCCCAGAACATCCAACACAGTCCGCCATTCCGCCCCGTGGGTTCATTACAGGCTGTTTCAGTCCAACATGCCCGACAATCCCCACTAAACCGTTACCATGCAGGCGGATTTAGACAGGAAATTTGGAGTGACAACGCGTAACAACTAACGTTATCTCCTGCCCGACTGACGAGAGGGGCGGCCGCTGTTCCAAGGTGAGCGAGGTGGAATAAACTGGTCTGTAACTGCTGGCTGTTTCACTGTCTTTTGTCCCTCAAAGTCAAGCCCGTCTCGCCAGGTTAATTTCCGGCCACCTTGGTTATCCGCCGTCCATTCAGGCTTTACTCCAGTGCAGGTTATGAGAGCTGTTCGACGCTGTACGGAGGCTCGCACGCCCGACCGGGCAGGTAGTGACACCTAGCGGGAAGCTCCTGGAACTGTGTCACAGACCGGTGCGCAGTGCTGGTCGGGGTAAACGACGGAATATCTCACCCGGCATGATCTTGTCACAATTTCGATGCACTGATGAACACTTCGGCTCATAAAATACTGACGCCCACCATCGACCTCCTACTGACCATGCATGTAGTGGGTTTCCTGAAGCATAGCCCCTACCGGCTCTGCAGTGACTAGCCCCTCGGTTTCTCCTGGACCTCAGTTAACCCCACACCGTTCTTTGTTGATCAGCAGACGACCTCTTCTCAGCACGACTGACCTCTTCTAACCATCTAACCTGCCGTCGAACCTCCAGCTACCTGCCGCTCCCTGCGCTGAGCTGCAACTACCTTCAGCTACCCCTGACTTGCCGGCGGCTGCCGCTGGCCTCCACTGACTCTCACTGGTCCCGCACTGACCTGAACGAGTCCAGCTGCTGGAATACGCTGACCCCGTATTGACCTCCGCTGACCCTGCACTGACCTCCATTGACCCCATACTGACCTGAACGTGTCGAGCTGCCGCAGTACGGTGACCGGACTGAGCACGGCCCGTCGGTACAGCCGACGGATGGCCGACGGCCGGCTGGCTGCCGTGAACATGTCCCGATCGGGCGCCTCCTGAACGCTGCTGAAGTGGTGTGTCCGCTGGCTGAACGTGCACAGATCGCTCTCCGCTGGAACAGGGTAGAAACAGGGTTAGAGTCTGTGGGGATATGCGGCAATCAGCACATGACATGCTATACTTGGACATGGCACAATACAGGCAACTCGGCACTGAAACAAGGCGACTTACAAGTTCAGCGGAAATAACAATATGTATATTGGTAGATATTGACGGTCCTTCACACAGAATTGACCTCTTTTTGGCAGCCTGCATAAATGAAATATGAAGCTGGGATAGTATAAGCCACCTGAAATAGGTGGGCATCAATTCTGATCAAATGCATTTTAGAGCCGGGACCCGCAAGAGATAACTGAGCATGAGGCAACCGACGAGCCTCGTTCGCTCTCACAGTGTGTCAGCTCTGTGACTGTGGCGAAGGTCACAGCTGTGACGGCGGCTCATCAGGGTACCGCTCGTTGCTCCCCTCCGCTCCCCGCTGACACTGAGCCGGTGACAATGGTCGTCTGAGAACAATACGGGGCCACGCGGCGCGGCCTTGGGCCGGGGCCCGGTACACCGGAGACCCCGCGGCACACGGCGGACGGCACGGCGCCGCGACCGGAGACCCGACCCGGCCGCACCCGGCTGACTCACCGGGGTGTGCGCCGTGCGGGTCATGACCCGCCCCACACTGCACCATGCACGCCGCGGCGAGCGAGTAACTGGCCGCAGCAAGGCCGACCGACCGGGCAGGAGCACCCTTCCTGCCTGCCGGCTGGCTGGTTGGCCCAGTAACCCCAATGGTCGACTAGGGGTGGTGGCTCTTCCCAGACAGCTCGCCTCCTGGCTATTCACTGGCAATGAAGCCACCAGCAGGCACCTCAGACAAGCCCCTATGAGACAGAGCAGTGGACGGAGGCGGGGTAAGAGGCTGTATCTCCTCAGACCGACATACGTAGCACCTATAAACTAAGCAGCCTGATTAGGGACAGTGCACGCCGCACGGCCTTGAATGAGCGCGTCAGCCTAGTTCTGTGAGCCGTCACCGGGTCACAGTAAATCCGCGTCTGACGGTCTGTGCCGCGCGGGCCCGGTAAAAGGCCCGCTCCAGAGAAAGGCCGGAGGTCAGCCGGAGTCAGCCGGAGGAATGCAGCCGCCAGCCGGAGGGAAAAGCGGGCGCCCAGCTCGTTCTAAGCCGCGACAAATCACCTCTTTTGTCAGCGTTTCGGTCGGCTTTGATGACCCGGGCGGGGCGCCGGGCCAGAGGTCGTGACCGCCGACTCTCCCCTCTCGTGCGGACCGCCGTGGTCTCTGGTCTGGATCAAGTGAACCACTGGCAGTAGTGGTCCCCGTGTCACAGAAGGCGGGACCAACATGAACGGGGAGTCTGCGTCAGAAGTCAGAACAGACCGGCCTGGCCGCGCTCAACCGCGCGGAGAGAATCGGACGCCGTGCAGTCCGATCGGTTACCGTTTGTCCGCTATCGTTACAGAGGTGTCGAAGGGATGGTCGAGGATGTATTTAGGGCCTTGGTCGAGGACATCACCGAGCTGATGGCAAGAGGCAGAGGCTGCCTATAATGGGCCCGCTCGTCAATTTACTGGATACAATGGAATGCATTCTTGGATCACTGACATAAAGAAAACGCGATAAAATGTAAAACATCCTTTAGGGGAGGGTTTAATGTATTGCTGACGGTTCAAATAGGACGTTATCTTCAAATTGAAAGGAAAATTATGCGTTTCTCCCCTATCAGTGTGAAATGCTCCGTGCGCACTGAATACAGTAGAACCGAAAAATACTCCTCATCAGCCTCAATCAGCCTCAATCAGTAACATGACTTAGCGCGCCCCGTCAAGTTGCGATAGACATCTGCAAAACGTGCCGCATTTTACGGCTGTGATAAAGTCACACATCGATGTCAAAAAAGGACAGCAGCCGGGCAGGTGCGCGATTCGCTGACAGCTCAGTATCCATTCACAGGCAGGTCACTGCAGGATGGAGGAATGCCACAGTTGGTGCAGCGCAGCCGCGTGCACTACCGGACCGCGCCACCGTACCTATAGCAATCTGCATACACATTATACAGGCAGCCCCGCAGCCGCGTCGGCGCACGGGCAGGCATGCCGCAATCACTCCACAGTCCGCACGGAGAAACTGGCTGCCGACTGGCTGACGGTGAGGGGGAGAGCTGCAAGAGCCGTCAGCACTCTCCACCGGTAAGGCACAAACTCACCAAGGTCTGAGGGATTGAGGGAGACGCGCTCATTTTGAAAGCGGGTCTCCCCATCAGGGTCTAGTAAATATCTCTGAACGAGATATAGGGAGTATGCGGACGGCCTTCCTACGGCCTGCCCCGGCAAGACAACCCAAAAGGAAAGAACCCCAACCCATTAACTTCACAGTCAGCAGATGGCTGCAAATGTGATATAATAAAACAGCAGTCCCCCGATCCCACCACTCATTCCCACTTTTTAACAAAACCTTTGCCCGCCTCCCATTTGCATTTTTCCTTGTCTCAGTTGAAAGCCAGGCCGGTCGGTAAATCGTGCGGAACAGGACGACCAGCTGCTCTCGATCGGACGAACAGGAGCGGCGTTCACTGCTCGGCTCGTGGGCGCACAAAACAGAAGCCACCGAACGACAGGGGGTAAAAAGCGGCGTCCGACACTAGTCAGGTTTCCCGGGAACCATCGGCTGAGTTGAGAATGCGAGGGAATGTGCATTGTGCATTCACTCTTCAGTCACCCGAGAACAACGCAGAAGGGAGTTGGACGCAGAACCATACAGGTAGAGACACTGCACGTGTCTCTGATACAGTCAAAGACGCTGCAGGTGAAATGATCAGAGGCCAGAGGGGACAGAAAGCTGCAAGTTGCATGCCATATCGCGGTCAGCAGCGTAAGGCGAGGCTTGCAGGAAGGGAGAAACACATATCTGGCGTGTTGCGCAATCACTCGAGCACGGCGAGCGGCACACCCGTTCGACGCAGGTGTTTGACGGTAGAGAGGCAGGGCGGAGGGGCTGGCTATCGGGGCGGCACTGAGTGCGGGGTGCGCCCGTACGGGGGACGGAGGGACGGCTGCGCTGAGGGACGGAATGAGGGGGACGGAGGGGACGACTGTCGGAGTGGAGCGAGTTGAGAGGTGTGAGCGGTGCTCCCAAACGGGGGACGGAGGCAGGGGGATGGAGGGACGGACTGAAAAGGACGGCGGAGGTCCGGGCCGCTCCTGCAGGCGGGTCGGGTCAGCGGCCTCAGCTGCCTCTGCCGGTGCTGCGGTGGCGGCCCTGCATACCGTACACCGTCTCTCGGCGCGGCGAGAGCCGATAACCGGGCGGCCGGCGAGCGCGGCCGACCGGCGGACGGACGTGCCCGGACTGCCGGACAGCACTGGCGACTGGGCCTAGTGTAACTGAGGGCCCGTACACATACAGGCGCTGGGGACTGGGCTCCGTGTCACCGGGGGCCCGTACACAATACACATACAGGGGCTGGCGACTGGGTACAGTGTGATCGGGGACCCGTACACATACAGGCGCTTGGGACCGGGTACAGCGTGGCCAGTGGACGGCTCTCGTACTTACACATACATGCTGTGAGGCTCTGGCTGCTAAGGAAAGACTACAGAGCCATGTATCGACAATGCCTACTGTAGGCATTTTGTTTTGAATTTGATTGGATTTGATTGGATTGGATTGGTGTTTTGGATTTGGATTGGATTTGGATTTAATTGAATTAATTTTGGATTTGGATAGCATACATTGAACAACGACCCAGCTTCGAGTCATAGCTATACCTACTGGCAGTTGTATCTCATTGCAGCTAACCGAGTCTCATTGCAGTTTCATGAGTGAGGTATATCTATTTAAGAAGCTGAGGCATGCACATACCTGGTAAGATTTAATTAATGCCTACTTCAGACGTACATAAATGTAGCAATAAGTATACATGATACATGGTGCATATATGCACCATGTATCTTACATGATACATGGTGCATATATGCACCATGCATCTACCT
Source organism: Amphibalanus amphitrite (assembly GCF_019059575.1). Lineage (NCBI taxonomy): Eukaryota > Metazoa > Arthropoda > Thecostraca > Balanomorpha > Balanidae > Amphibalanus > Amphibalanus amphitrite. Next base: position 475,255 of record NW_024881990.1, read on the forward strand.
ATGTCAGCTACAGATACCCAGTGGTCTCGTCAACGTCCCACGACTCCCGTAGCGTGCCCCGTAACCGCCTATCCGATTGCCATACGATAACATGCCAGTGTCCAATCGACAGTCGAATGGGGTGCTGTCGGGGCCTCAGATACCGCCGGTCTTAGCCGACACGCCACACGCCACTCCGGACATGTACAATTCAGCAACGAACGTCACTGCAGTGTTTATGGGTAACAACTAACAGTCAATGATAACGAGCTGACATTCGTCGAAGAAAGACCAGGAGATGCGTCTCCTGACTACAAGAGCTATCATTAAAAGAAAAAAACTGTTGCTTATGAAGTTATGAATGAATGTGGGACGTGAGTATGATAGGTCTGATCAGGCCGGTTCAGGCCGGATCAGGCGCTCCGGTTCGTACTGGCATGTCGTCAGGCCGAACGCCTTTTCCAGCCTTTTTTGGGATGATTGGGCCTGATTGGGCCTGAAGTGACCGTAGTCGGAACCGGGCCTAAGAGAACATAAATACTCCAGCCTATTTTCGAAGTTACCCATAGAAGCATTAAAAGAGAAAGCCGGAGCGAGAGAGAAGAAAAAGATCTTGTCTTCTGCGAGACAAATTGTTTTCCCGTATCTTATAGCCCGCACAGTCAGTGGTTGTCCCTGTTTCACAGACACAATTTGTCCCGGTATGTACTACAGATTGCACAATGCGCATCTTGTACTTGTCCCAATCTGGCACACCACACAACCAATGCCTGTCTCGAAACGAACACCCAGCCTTCGGAGCTCTCACACCCCACAGCAGCTGCAGTAAAGGCCAGCGGTGTGCGATCGATAAGGATCGGGATCGATAAAAGTTGTATCGGTAGCCCGCCCCTCGGTATGTGGTGTCAGAGCCAGGTCTCAAGAGCTCCTAAAAAACAGTAGGTATCAGGCGCGGATACAAGGGGGGGGCCATGGGGGCCATGGCCCCCCCCCTTGGCCGATTTTTTTTTCAAAAATAAAATAAAAAGTTAAAAAGCTGAAAAGGGGGCCTCCTGAAAATAAAGTGGCCGAAATCCGATGAGTTTTTTTTTAACCTACCCACTTAGTTATTTCTTAGAAGACTAGCTGAGAAGACTTCTTTGTTAGAAGATTGGTAAAGCTTTTCATAACTTGGAGGTCTCTTATACTCACAGAGATGACCACTTTTACAGGGCCTCCTAACCTGCATAGAGGGCCTCCAAGCCTGCACAGATGTCCTAACAAACACAAAATCTCTTAGCCTACACAGAGGCCTCCACTCGCATCCGAACAAAGGGCCTCCTAGCCAACACAGAGGGCCTCCTAACTCACACAGAAGGTCTCCTATCCTGCACAGAGGGACTCCAAGCCTGCACAGATATCCTCTTCGCCAACACAGGACCTCTTAATCTCCACAGAGGGCCTCCACTCGCATCCACACAAAGGGTCTCCAAGTCTGTACTGAGGGCCTGCGCTCGCATCTGCACAGAGGGCCTCCTAGCTATCACAGAGGGCTTCCTAGTTCACATACAAGGCCTCCTAGCAGGGGCGGATCCAGGGGGGCGATAGGGACTATAGCGCCCCCCCCCCCCGGGCGACTTTCTCATTTTCTTTTTTTTGCAAAAAAGCATGATAGGGGGCCCCCAAAAATAAAGTGGACGAAATCCAGGCTTAAACTTTTGGGGGTAGGTAGGGCCCCCATCGATGGGGGGCCCCCGATTCGGAATAGCCCCTCCCTTGGCAAAATGCTGGATCCGCCCCTGGTAGGTATGCAATGAATGCATACATAAAACACACATACTGTGCGTCAATCTGTAGTGTGATGATAGGTTCTGTAGAACAACGCCGAATTCTCCGTAGAATTTCTCGATATAAATGGCACAGTTTAAACGTTTAAGTTAGATTTTGATGGATACATGAATAGGGAAAATAGCATGTCTTTCGCAACACTGCAGAATACTAGGCTCCTGCTTATCAATTAAAACCATAATAATAATCTAACAAGGCGCGGGCCGTCGTAACCCCTTTAGCTTGGACCGAGCAATGCATCAGGCAGGCCGCAAAATTGGCGGAGAACCCGACACTACCAGGCAACTCTCTCCAGCCAGTCCCACTCATACAAAGAGAAGTAATTACCTGTGACGTTACATGTTTGTGCAACATGTCACGGGGTCAACCCATCGTCTTTTCCTTTCGCCGAGTTTCTGCGCCGCACCTCTGGCCATTCGCCAGGCGCACGCGCGCATAAAACTGCCGTAAATTTTCACTGCCAAACGACACTTGGCGTAGGTGAAATATGCGCTGGAATGGGCGGCATCGCCTGCTTGATAAATGGCCGTGTCCGTCATTAATTGCACCACTCAGCACACGGGAATGGGGATGACGCCACGAATATGCTGAAATGGCGGCATGTGTCACAGTAGGTCACAGCAGCGCTTTTAGGTAGTACGCACGGCTGATCCAAAGATCACGATCATGTGTCAATCATTTGTCGCAAGACAGTCTCCAGATGTTTTGAGACATTCTTTTGATTGGTAGGTATTTGTGCAGCCATAAATCTAAGACTGGGCTGATCTAAAAAAGTAAAGCCCCGTCACCGCAATGTTATGAAAGTGGCCAACATATTGCCCCAGGCCTAACTATAAAAGTTAAGGACTCAGATTCCAGAGCTGGAATCTGCACTGCTCCACAAGTACAGCTCTGTACTTGTGGAGCAGTGCATTGCTTAGCTGCAGGAGCAAAAAAAAAATGTTCAATCAGATCTGAATCATCGATTAAACTGTATCTAATAAAAACGACCATCTAAGTACATACCTTCGACATTTGACAGATTGTCTAGATTTTCTCGTGACGCTGTGACACCTTCCACAAATTGAAGTTTTTTTTTAAGTCCCGACACGTTTCGTCAGAGCAAGTCCGCATATTATTTCCTAGTCCACAGCGTACCACATTTACTGGGATAGGATAACAAGTGACATCCGACAATACCTAAACGATCAATCATAGGATGCAGTCTAACAAACAACAACCAAGACACTGAACCGACCTACCCCGTCCCATCCAGCGCGCGGGGCGAGAGCGCACCGCAGCGAGAGCGATCTCCCGGATGGGGGAGCGGGGAGGAGGGAGGGGAGGGGCGATCCAGGTGGAGGTAAGGCGATCTCGGGGAGGGCGGTCGGCTGGGCCGCGGGCCGACCCACATTCCAGTGGCCCTGAGCGCACAGGCGGAGATGCTCGGTCCGATAACCGGCCGCCGCTGCTGCACGGCGCACGCTGCCGGGCTGGGAGCGAGTTGAGTAGTACTCACACACGGCTGTCGGGCTGCAGGGAGTGGGCAGTGGGTTCTCATGCACGCACAGTGCAAACACGACTGCACGACACATGGGAAGGCTGTTTTCCATACGCATAACACACAAAGACAGCGAAGGCTACTGGACTAGGTTTGATTGCGATCTTCAAGGTGCTTACATTTTACATGCGTAGACTGAACGCGGTTGGGCTGTGAAAGGCGCATTGGACCTGAGGTTGCAGGGTGAACGGGTCCGGGTAGTCCACTGAGAACGTGTTGAATAGTCCAGGTAAATAGGTTTAGGTGTGCAAGAAATATCTAGTTCGGGCAAGTGCAATGAATGCTACCGTCGACGGTAGACCGTCGTTCGGTAGACGGCCGTCTAGCGAACGACGAAGCATCGCCCGCACCAATCATCTGCATGATGGCGGGGCGTCAGAGCGCCTTCCAGTGTTCCTCAGGCCTCAGATGTGACCTGATGTTCTAGACGCTATAGAGTTAAGATGTTCCAGAGATGTGGCCGCTCAAATGTCGGACAAGTATGCTGATCGGATCAATCGGGGTGGGTGTGTGGGGGCTGAATCAGAGCAAGGGAAAGGCACAACAGACGCAACGGCCATGATGCATAAGGTCCTGATATGCACATTGCACATTGCACAGCTCGGTCTGTGCCACTGCTTTACAGGTGCCACTGCTATTGTGAGTCCAACAAGATTGCTGTTTGCAGGAGATTGCAGTCCAACTATACAGGATTTTCTCTGAGTGAATACGACTGTGATCCATTTATATAAAGCTGCTGGCTGTTCATTTGTAGCTCAGTGCACCTCAACACGGTAATGATAGTTCTGCTTGAGATTGACATTGCATTGCAAGACAGCTGGATGACGGGCATAGAAACTCATTTCTACAGGACTGATGACGACGTGAAACTGCACTCCATTTCTGCAAGAAGACAGCTGGCTGCCGAGAATCGAGACTGATCCCTACAGTGATCCCGGCCGTCGCCTGTCGACAGTTTCGAAGGAGGATGACGTGGCTGAACTCCTCTCGGCGTGAGGAGCGGCCGACCGGTACGGGTGCTCGGCATGGAGAACTGAACTTTTTGTGCCGACAGACACGGCCGCCGTTCGGGCACAAAAACTCAATCAAGCCGGCTGAGGTGGAACACCGCCTCGGCGACTGAAGGGCTAGATGAGACGACAGAGCGGCACGGCGCGGCTCTTGGCTGTCGGCCCTGAGGATGTCGGCCCAGCGTTGTGGCCCTCAAGAAATCACCTTCCTTTATCCCGGGGTACTGCTGGCTGAGGAAGCGGACAGTCTCCCGGTCAGTAAATCGCCCTCTGTCAGTGATAGGTGCGTAGCATTGGTCATTGTGTCGGTGCGGCGAGCACGGTCTGATCTCGGTGGTATGTGGGTGGTCCGACCGTCCCTTCCGCCGACCCTAATCACCCAGGACCGGCTGGGACCACCACTCAGGACCGTCCAAGCCGGTCCTGATTCACCACTGGAGACCGCCCGGGGCCCGGATGACGGATCCGACCTCCACCTGTAATTGAATGGGTTTGTGCACCAAGCACTGTACTCCTTCGGTGACTAATTTCAGCTGGAATTGTGATCCCGTTCTGAGAGTCATAACAAACCGGTTGGCATGTGCGGAGACTTGTTCGATGACCATTGCACTGGCCGAAAATTTAAGCACACAAACCCTCTCGAGTTGAGCAAAATGAGCATGGACCTGTTCCATTGGTAAACAAGGCTCCTCCTGCCCCTCTCAGGCCCGTGCCAGCCCGCACACAGCGACCGCTGCTGTCGTCGTCCCTCGGACTGCCGGCGGCAGTGACCGTCACACCGGCCCGGCCCGCACTGGCGACAGCCCAGTTGGCGAGTGACACCAGCGCGGCGACACCAAACAGTCCAAGACGGCGGGCGCCGCGCCGCGCTGCCACCCGACCGGCGCGGCGGTGACCGACGGTCAGCGGCAGTCAGCACTGGTCAGTGGTCAACAAGGGCCAGCATAGGCAAACAACGGTCAGAACCGGTCAGCAAAGGTCAGGATCGGTCCGCAGCGTCAGCATAGGCTAGCACAGATCAGCAATGGCCTTGGATCAGGTGTCAGGATGTCACCAGTAGTCAGCATCTGTCAAGCGGTGTTTCATCTGACGCGGCTGGTGGTTAATCACATGAAGTGGAACAGACCCCCTGTTGGAACCTCAAAAGTGTCGAATTCGCCCACATTAGCCGGTACTCAAAGGCGGACGTTCAGTCCATTAGAAGCTAAATCACGCTCGTAAGAAGCGGAGGATGAGTTGCAATGTGTGAAATCCAATCTGCATGATGACACTCATAACCTTCATAGTATGCGAACCTGTTGGATTCTGCATGCCTGGTTTTATGTCGTCTGGGTCCATTTCACGACATAAGCAAGACGAGATCGTGTAAACACACCTTGACACCGCTGTTTGATGACCGAACAAATTGGGGCGCGAGTCATATTCAGCAGCTCACTTTTGTTTAGACATAAATCGTGCCGCCAAGAGCGAGAAGACATATAACAGACGGCGCCAGTCTCTATTCCAGTCTTTCACCCATCTCCATCCACACCTTCTTCGACCCCCGTCGGCCACCGTCGCAGCTGTATCTCGATCGTGATCGACAGCTTTATCGTGGACTCCTACGAAAGACTCTCCCCAGTACTAACTGCTAACGAGATAATTATTAGAGTTAATTGGCTGATTAGGTTCGAATCACGTGTTGAAGACTGCGTAGAAAGCACGACTACAGGACATTGACACTATTCTAGTCTCTTCGTTGCATAAAATTATAATAAACTAAGGCGTGAATTCAGCCAAAAATGACTGGGAGATTATCATTTCAATCACAAGCCTCCTAACACAGCACGTGTAGTTCAGTTCGATTTTCCATATAAGGCAAGAGTGAACTCTTTGCTGCAATGATTGGCTGGTACGGCTTATCGGGCTATTTTTGCAGCACGAGTGCCCCCCCCCCCTTGACCGGTCCGCAGTCCGTCGGCAGATCAGCACCTAATGCCCGAACAAACAGCAGATTACCGGACCGACACGACGGTCTCTGTTTGAATAGCTGCAGCTGATAGGTGCTGATGCAGCCATCATAGCCCAGAGACGCCGGCATGACACCGACACGGTCCATGGCGCACCTGGGATGTCATCTGTCTGAGGTCGGTCTGAGGGCTGTCTGACACCACCCTGACAGCTGGCTGACATATATCTGACAGCTGCAGTATGACAGAACAGGCCTAACGAAGATGCAAACTTTGGGACAATAACACTCGAAGGAGCGTCTTCCCACCAATGGAGCGGAGACACATTACCTACTGGTAGATAGGACGTAATCAGGCTATCTGAAGTCATCAAACCAGCCGGGCAAGCCCGACTAATTAGCTGAAGAGCGGCAGTTGCAGCTAATGAGGGTGGTAGCAGAGTTTGGATCGTCAATATATAGACTAGAATTGCGATAGACTCAACTGCAGCACATTTGAGCACTCAGAAACGTTGCGACAAGTTTCAATGATTGCACACATTCCATGAGGTCTTATATCTAGCGTCATATTTGCCGGGGTCACAAAAGAATTCTGAAAGGGATCATGTGGTCGACGCCGGCTGCAGCCTAGTGGTAGCTCAATTGATCGTTGTGATTACATTTATGTATTGAATGATTATCGAAGCATAACGGTAGGTACACACTCAACGCTCGAACATTCATGTCTACAAACTGTACAAAGTCATGTCTACAAAGGTGTGTATTTACCTACCAGTTGATTCGAGCAGACAGTAGGTAACAGATAACCGCACGAGAAAACAAGAAGAACGACGACGCCTCAGTGTAATTATGCTCCGATCTTGTGGTACTTACATACATGCGGCTGGGCAGTGGGCATACTCTGCTCAAGCCTGTTCCTTATCCCAAAGGCAATGCATGTCTTTGCAACAGTCTTTCGCAATGCATGCCCGAGAAGGACATGACGTCAACCCATAGCGGGACGGCTTTTCAATAGATGGGACATTCCTGAAGCACTATATCTTCATTATTTCAGACATCATTCAAAATAAGCTCGATGTCCTCAGCCGCGACAGCCATTAAAAATCCTTTTGACCGACGATCTGAAGACCACACCTCTCCATGTTGAGCCCCAGCCATGTTATGACGTCACACGGTGAGTGTACAGACCATCCAGGAGAGCGTTAGAGCCGGAGAGCGGACCGGTTCGTTGTTGGTCGCGCGGTGGCACCGCGGAAGGAATGTTAATTAATGCAGGAGCGTCCTGCCGGATATCTCTATAATGGCGAGCCGGGCTGTCCGGGTAACGCTCAACGGGGCTGTAATTGAGGGAGGAGACAACCAGAGGAGAGAGAGATGAGGGAGGGAGGGAGAGGGACAGACCCAGGGACGGAAAGAGGAAGAGGGAAAGCAAGTGTGAGAGGGAGAAGGAGAGAGAGAGAGAGAGAGGATGAGAGAGAAAGAAAGAAACAAAGACAGAAAGAAAGAAAATAAGAAAGAGAGGAGGGAGAGGGGAGAGCAAGATGAAGGAGATGGAGATTGGAGATGACAGTAGCGAAGAGAAGCACCCATTACATAGCGGTCGTTGTGTTGGAGATTGAATGGAGCGACAGGTCATGGGACAAATAACGTGATCGGGTGATGGAGTGACGCAGCCATTCAGATGATATCAGGTGATGGCTGGCGTGGCTGGGTGATGGGAGGCTGATGGCCACCAACGGTCGCACATACTGATCAGCGCGGTCGGGATGGGAGCTGGGACGGCTCGTCCAGCGCTGCTGCTGCCTGGAACAGTGTGGCAGTGTGGCTGCAGCACTTGTAAGTACAGGGTTGAAGCAAAACAGTCGGACCACTGGTAACTTAAACTGAACCAGCCAGCATCATAGAAAGCAAAGATATCATGGCATGACTGAATCAGACAAGATAAGACTGACTTTTGGCCCAGACCTGTTAAAAAGGACTGAGCCAGGTCTAATCCAGCAGGTCTTGTCAGACTGACCCAGACTGGCCAACACAGAAGGCTTCATTCCACATTCACCGAAGTTAGTGCAACCAGAACAGGCTCGTTACGACTAGTCGACCAGTATTTCACTCTGACAGTGCCATACACCACCAACCACCAAAACAAAATAATTGAATCGAAAAAGTAACAGGGTCAGGTCAACCAGTCGCCATATCCTACCGATCGCCAAAATCATTTAATAAAATATAACACGAGTAAATAAACTAAGAGTGTCCCGGCGCTCCAATAGACGCCGCAGCCCTGACATGTCTCCAGGGCCGTAGTGGGGCGGTCGGGTCATAAAATCGGTGCCCACTCAACCCTTACCTGCCACCGGGCCAATAACCAGGCCGTAATTGGGTGCCGTCGACCCTGGCGACGACCTGGGTGTATTGATCTCCGAGCTGTGCACGGCACAGCCGCACTGCAGGACCGCTGACCGGGTGACGGCAGGCGATCGGGCCCACCCGGACCACCAGACTGACAGACTGCCGGCAGACAGTCCGGTGACAGTGACAAGCTAGTCTGCCCGACAGAATGTTTGTCCAATTGTCACCACCATGCCGCTCAGCTCCAGTTGTCGAGTGAACGAACACACCGCAACCAGCCGCACACTGGCCTCCGAAAATTAAATACCCACATAAATCGAACTGGATTGGGGTAATACCGATTAGCGAAAGGTAGACTATATCCCCGGAAAATCAACGCCCTAGCTGGATCCGTATTTCTTTGTCTCTACGGGATTCATAAATCTATACAAAGCCAGGCCCTAGCCCAGTTGTCCTGATCCCTATCCTGATCGGCGGCCCACACTGATAAGGTGCCGGTCGGACCTTTGGCGCCAGAGTCCGATCTGGTCTACCCGCACACCCACTCAGGTCGTCAGGTCAGTGGTCCAAGCTGGTCGTTACTGACACCTCCACGGGACACCATCAGCATACCACGCCGTCGTGGCGGTCGAGAGAGGCGCAGTTTGATCTCTCAGCTCTGAGAGCGGCGTCAGCTGATCGACTCCCAGCTCTGTGGAGAATCAGCAGGTTTATTGCTAACTTGACCCGAACTCATCCGTAGACTTGCCGATCCCTCAAGAAACATCCCAACACATCAGTGGAACACCGTCAGATCTTCCCAGCTTTGAAGCGTGTCAATATCTTAGAACGCTGAGGTAGATCGTCATATTTTCTAGCTCTGAGGAGCATTACGATCCTCTCAGCCCTGGACAACATTTCTCTTCCAGCTCATAAAGAGCACCTTCAGAGGCATTTCTGGCTCGGTGGGAGCGCCGCCGGGCTCTCCTACGGACGGTGCTAATCGTCCTCGGTGAGCCCAGGGCCAGCTGCCCGGTTGTTGCTCCGCCCGCGTGTCGGTCTATTTCCTGCTCGGTAATGAGAGTAGCACGCGCGCCGTGCAGCTCTCTCCCTCGTCAGAGGAATACACCGAGCCCGTTATCTCCCCCTCTTTCCCCCTCCCTCTCCCGGCGCCACGCCTGCTCTCCGTACACTGCAGGTGTGGCTGGCAGCGGAGGAATGACCGCCAGATTCCCTGAGTGCCGACATGCGCTGTCGGCGTCTCTGCTCGACTCAGCTCGCGACGAGTCTACATACATATACTCGTATGACACAGCGGCGCTGGCCAAAAATGTAGCACTGGCGGATCAAGTGCGTTCAGGACCGGTTCTAGCAAATCACACCAATCATTCGGCCCACCCAGGGTGCTAGTAAAAGCCCTGGTCGGCATGGCAACTGTTATTATGACGTCATCGTAATCCCCGCCTTGAAAACACCCCCGAAAACGGCCCCAGCCCTCGCCATGAAACCACCGTAACTGCCAGGCTAAGCTGAATTCCGGAACCGGCGTGTAAAAATGGTAAGCTGAATTTAATTAAACGCTGCGTTTGACGTGCGATGCCTGTGGTTCTCCCGGCGCTCGGCAACATGAGTTGGAGTCGAACGCAGCCATGAATCAGTCTCGCCCCCTCGGCTTTGCCAGGGCGCCTGACATCTACGTCATGGATGGTGACAGTCGATGTCCGCGGTTAGAACCTGATGACAAAGGTCATGATGACGCATATCACCGCCTGTTTGTGGGCGACGCGCCGATAGGGGTAGGGTAACGAACTAACGACAGGACACCGAGCCACAGCCGGCTACCGTCCACCTGGGGAGAGGACAGGGGAAGGGGAGAGGGGGAGCGCTGCCAGGTGTGGAGCGGGCTGGTCGAGTGGACAGGATGTCCACGGGGCCGAACATCCGGGATGACGTCATCAACGCGGGAGAAGAACGACGCGACTGGCCGATTAGGGTGATTATTTATTAAGGACATGCAGACAGGACATACAGACACTTCTGGTCGCCGGGAAAAGTGATCCGACCGAAATATAGTGTGACTGGAGTTGGACGATGCGCCGTGACCTGGTGATATGTCGTGTCAGGTCGATTGGGTTAGACTGGTAGAAAATATCGCCTTCTGATCCGGTCTGAGCTCTGAAGAGAGAAACGAATGGAAGAAGTCCTAACTTTCCGTCTGTGGCCCATCACTGTCTGTAGAGGGAGGGGGGGGGGGGCACGCGAAGGGGCGGAGGCAGGTGGCTGAGAGGGGGCGGGACCGCACGGCAGCTGTTTGCGGAGCACGGAGGCGGGACCGTGACCGAGCACCAGCTGCTCCCAAAACAGAGGTACAGATGAGGTAAAATGAGGTCGTAATTTTCGACCGATTCAACTCGTGCCACAACTCAACATTGCTTCAGACGCCTAGCTGATGCAGCAATGGAGGGGGGAGAAACAGCATGCAACACATCCGGCAGCGACGCAGACCGTCACTCGTCCGAGCGACAGATTCTGAAACCGATCGGCTCCAATTTCAGCAGACGGAGTCGGCGTTTGAAGCGCTCGCTGCGTCGGCTATTTGACACCGTCTGGGCGCGGTGCGGGCGAGACATCGCGGCTGTTCCGCGTCGACAGATGAGATGATCTGTCTGAGCAACAGACGGTCTGACGGGAGGGCAGACGGCCAGAGGAAACCCGAGACGAAATGGCCTGTTGGTGCTCACACATACCATCGTCTCGGCATGCTCAGATGTCCCACAAACACATCCGGCATCGGATTGCTGGACGTTGGGGTTGGGACGGGGAGTGTCTTGGTTGGTCATCGGTACAGGGCCGGATAAAACTCAAACTCTGTGCGGACAACACGATCCATTTCCCGGTCGGAGCCTCTAACTAATACCTAAGCCTGGGACTAACCTAGAGTTGCACCTGACCGGCACAAAGCTTGCCTGGGGTCGAGAATTTGCCCGACGCCGGCACATGAACAACAAGGTAACGGGAACCAGTCGGGTCGGCGCTGAGGTTGCGCACCAACCGGCGCGCAGCGGGGAAAGGTCAGAAAAAGGTGCTCCACCGAGGTGAGGTCGACTCCGGACCTCGTAACACGTGCCGGAGAATCGGGTCCAGTGCCGGACAGAGCCCAGTGGCGTCGTTTCTTTGTGTCAGCGGAGCCGGTCGGGTCCGGCGGCGTTGGGTAGTCCCGTTACACAGGCTAATTTGTGCTAACCAGGGTCCGACCGTGCCGGTCAGCCGACTCCGGACAATGCCGGGAGCCCGCGCGGTCCAATCAACGTCCATTGGAAACTATTAATCCGTGACGCTAGATACCGTTCAGCGAAGAAGCTAAGTATATATTCCACAGATATTCAGGTCGGTTTGAAATCGTACCTCCCCTGTAGCCTGAATAACCTACTATCCTGAACTGACTCGAGCTATTTGGCTCGAAAGGTCATGGAGTCTTGGCGTCGCCCACATCAGCGACGCCCAGACGCCGCCGATACGTTACGATCGATCGCTGTGAAAAGCACCCATGGACTGCTCAATACAAGCTTAGTCAATAGCCCAGCGTTTGTAAACACGCTTAGTTAGCTGGTGGTAAGCAAGATTCTGACCTGACATGACACTGCCGTCTATGTCATCGAGCTACAGAAGAACAGACGTCAACAAAGAACAAAATATTCAGCTGTGCAGCTCTGGCTGCTTGGTAAGCATATCTAAGGGCGGGGGCGACACGAATGACGCCGCATTCGGTCAGGACAGGGATGGGTGCAAACTCGGCACATGGGGAGCGGCCGTCCATACATTTGTGAGGGCGGCGCTGGGAGGAGCCCCTTCTAGGAGCGGCTCCAGCATTCGACCTTCAGAGGCTGCCTGTGGACTTTAGTGACACATTCGGCCGTTCAGTCAGCCATCAGGACATGTGTGTCCGTGTCTGAATAGAGCGCAGAGTTTCCTGCGTCGTTCTGGGAGTTTCCTCAATGGAAAGGAAACCGACAGCAATACTTCTGGAACGGTGTTGGGTGATTCAGCCGATACGGTCACCTTTACAGGGAAGGAGCGTGCCTTTTGTCACTTCAGCACGCTTCTAATGCTGGTTGTGTGGTCGTTAAAAGGTGGCGGCGCACCCCAAGCCTCCGCCTTAATTTCCAACATTAATTACCCGCAAATGCATCGTAATAGCAGACTTCCATGGCTGCCACCAATCTGGAAATCGAGAATTGTGCAGTATCCATTATATGATACAGAACAGGATAGCATGAATGAAACAAACTGTTCTGTTCACAAAACGCTGCAGCATGTGAATGCTATTTGGTGAATGTCATTTATCAGCGCGCAGTGACTGCCCTAACGAGCGTGCCCCGGCGGCTCTGAGCAGGGCCTGCAGATCGCAGCTGACAGTCCGGTGGACGATCGGAGGTGGGGGGTTATAATATATAGCCTTGGGTGGAGCTCTATCAGGCGTCAGCGACTGTCAGCTATAAACTTGCACGTCCGGCGACCGAAAATGACAAGAAAATAGAGAAAAGAACGCCGCTCTGCTGTGATGAGGAACACATCTGGTTTCACACAGGGGAGAATCAGAATAAAGCCCGTCATTTGAGGGGGCGCGCTCACAGAAATAGACAGAAAATCAGAACACTTACGTATCGGCGTGTCTGTGTTCTTGAGCTGCACCACTTTGCGTCGGACCACCTCCACGCGGTTCCGCAGGACCTGAGCTCGGTCCGAGACGGTCACAAAGCTGTCGTGCAGCTCCTCGAAAATATCCTCAGCCGCCAGCACCAGACTGGAGAGCTGGTGCAGCGCAGTGGTGAGCGCTGCGTTGGCAGCGGCGCAGCTCTCATCCCCGCCATCACCCTGACCGGGCAGAGGCCGGCCATCGCACAGCTGCAGCGGGGAAATGTGTCGCAGATAGAACGGCATGGTCAATCACCGAGCGCAGCCCCGGCCCGCACCTCCTCACTGCTCGCCCACCGCCACACTGTCGCTAGCACTGCACCTCCGCAGCGCTACCACTGACTCCGCCTAGCGCCACGCTGACGCTGGCTTGCGCTCCGTCTCGGCAGCGTCGTCACTCCACCTTTACGCTTGCTCCATATCACTCCGTCCTCACCGAACTTCATCCAAAGACGGATCAGTCTTCACCTACCAGTTGCCACAAGTCACGAGTGAAGATTTGTGCCGAAAGCTGGCACCGTTTCATACCGCAACAAGTTTCACGAAGCATCTGAGTTACAGCTCAGACAACAACATGTCAGCAAAACATAAAACGAACGAAAACAATCTCACCACTTTTCGCTACCCTCCCTTTGCTACCACTACGCGTCTCACCACTTTGTAGGGACACGCGCGACTTTGCGCGCGACGAGCGCACGGGCGGCCTCGGGCAACCACAACAAACGCTACAATACTGGCGAGCCAGTGCGTCATTACCACGAGTTTCCCTGGCTATCCGCGTTGTTTGGGAAATGTTGCTATTTATCATTATTGTATTATTTTCCGAAAAATAATATTCAAGATAACTTAAATCAGCCATATATTTCAAAAAGTAAGCCTTACGCTAAGGTAAGTGAGGAGAATTGGGAAAATAAATGATTTTAGAGGGGAAATCACCTCTAAAAATAGTTTCCACTTCACTCACTAGATGTCAGCAAAATATGGCAATTATAGATGTCGCTAGCTCACTGACAGGCATCGTCTCTATTATGTTTTAGGGCCTTGGTCTCTGGGTTACGGACAAAAGTACGTATCGCTAAAGTACGTAGGACAAAAGTACGTAAGCAAAAGTACGTAGGATTAAAGTACGTATCGCAGAAGTACGTACAGTATAAAGTACGTATGGACAAAAGTACGCCAGGGACAAAAGTACGTATCGCAGAAGTACGTACAATATAAAGTACGTATGGACAAAAGTACGTCAAGGACAAAAGTACGTATCGCAGAAGTACGTACAGTATAAAGTACGTGTGGAAAAAAGTACGTCAGGGACAAAAGAACGTATCGCAGAAGTACGTACTGTATAAAGTACGTATGGACAAAAGTACGTCAGGGACAAAAGTACGTATCGCAGAAGTACGTAGGGTATAAAGTACGTATGGACAAAAGTACGTCACGGACAAAAGTACGTATAGCTAATGTTCGTAGGGTAAAAAGTACGTATGAACAAAAGTACGTCACGGACAAAAGTACGTATCGCAGAAGTACGTAGGGTATAAAGTACGTATGGACAAAAGTACGTCACGTACAAAAGCCTACGTATAGCAAATGTACGTAGGGTATAAAGTAGGGTAGCCTTGGGCAAGACGCCCCAGATAATTTATTTTGCTACATAGGTACCTACTTTTATCTCACATCACCTGGAAGGCCACATTTGTGCTCAATGTGTTCTTTGGACATTTTACTTTAAATTCCATCCCTCAAATTCATTCACTTATGATCGGACTCCCAGTTAGGAAGTGCTTTGTGAAGCAACTGCTAATGGGGCATTTTGCCCCAACCCCAGCCCCCAGGGCAAAACGCCCCACGGCCTGAGGCAAGAAGCCCCATACACTAGATTAACCCTCGCGGGCCCGGGGGGCGTTTTTCGCCCCCCCCCCCCCCCCTCCTGGCGAATATTTGCGATAGCTCCCGAACGCTTAGGGATAGGAAAGCAAAACTTTCAGTACCTTTTTTCACATCAATTTGACATCTTCTGAAGTAAAAAGTTTGGACCTAGCCCCATTAATGACGTCACAAAGTCGATTTTTCTAGACCCCTGCACGGCAAACTTCGGTGTCACAGACGCGAACTTCAAATAGCTGCTAAAATAGAGTTTTAAAGATAAAGACAAATTACGAGCACGGTTGTGTAGCATTTGACCTAGACAAAAATACAAAAATAGTTTTAGTGACCTGAGATTAGAGGTCAGGTCAACGACCCCGAGCTGTGGTTTTAGTTTTTCGCAAATAACTTCGACAAAAATGGTCCTAGAGCTACGGTAGTGGTACCATCGCATTTGTCTTGTCAAGCCGCGTCGAATGATACATATTTTGTTTTGTTTGGAAAAGGGCAAGTTTTATGTTGACCTCATGTTACCTCGAATGACCTTTGGTTGACCTTGACACATCAAAAGTCGTTTATGATGGATTCGTACCCGCTAATCACGAATCTGGCATCTATTTTCCTCTAAGCCTTTATTTAGAGCCTCCAGATGGCAAAATTGTCTTATTTATTATTACTAACTTGAATCAGTGAAATAGCCTCTAGCAAGGACTCTTTTCTGTGACCTTGACCTTTGAGCAGCCTTGTATCGTAAGATGAACCACAAACAGGGACCTGATAAGCCTCAAAACATTTCAAAACATCTTGGAAGTTGACACACAAGATGTACGAAAAAGTGTAAGTTTGAGGTCAATTTTGAGCATGACCTTGACCTTGACCTTTGATGTTGAGCACATTGTCGAAATTCTCAGATTCTCTTCTTTCGTTTGACACCCAATTTTACCGGTTTTATGCATCCTGCCGTCCTCTAGAACGCTCACTTTGAGATCACTACACATGTGCCGGTTTTTGCCTTTGACCTTGACCTCTGACCTTGAAAATTGACCTGAGGTCAAAAATTTTGGGTGCTTTAGAAGCGTCTCGTAAGGACCTTTCGTTTGGTATCGCTTTTGTTTGCGTAGCTCTCTTATTTACGGAGTTAGACAGGGGGGGGGGGGTGAAAAACGCCCCTCCCCGGGCTGCGGTGGTTGGAATTACCCCCCGGGCCCGGCCGGGTTAACAGAAGAGAGGATCTTTCCCCAGAACCCTGCCAGTTCCGAGAAACATCGGTGAGGTGTTTTACCTCGGCGGGGCGACTTGCCCCGGTCTACCCTACGTGTGGACAAAAGTACGTCACGGACAAAAGTACGTATAGCAAATGTACGTAGGGTATTAAGTACGTACCCCACCCTTGGGTTAAGTTGATCAATGTGTAATACCTTTCTTATTCTTTATTTAATGAGCATTTGTTACAAGGCATAGCAAAATTTATCGATGAGTAAATGGGCGAAATGGACAAAGTATATTATTTGGTATATGAATTTATTATGAGTTCCCTGTAGTATGGCAACAGAGCAGCAATAAAGAAAAGTGGCTCAACTTCTACTATACCCTACTTCTAGCATACGTACTTTATACAATGCGTACTTTGACATACGAACCGTACGTACTTTTGGCATACGTACTTTTTACACTACGTACTTTTGCGTACGAACATTTGCGTACGTACTTTTGGTATACGTACTTTATACACTACGTACTTTTGCATACGTACTTTTGCGTACGAACATTTGCGTACGTACTTTTGGCATACGTACTTTATACACTACGTACTTTTCCATACGAACTTTTGCGTACGAACATTTGCGTACGTACTTTTGTCATACGTACATTTTACACTACGTACTTTTGCATACGTACTTTTGCGTACGAACATTTGCGTACGTACTTTTGGCATACGTACTTTATGCACTACGTACTTTTTCATACGTACTTTTGCGTACGAACAATTGCGTACGTACTTTTGACATACGTACTTTATGCACTACGTACTTTTGCATACGTACTTTTGCGTACGAACATTTGCGTACGTACTTTTGGCATACGAACTTTATCGCCTACGTATATTTGCGTACGAACATTTGCATACGTACTTTTGTCCTACGTACTTCAGCGATACGTACTTTAGTCCTAAAATCGTCCGCGAGTACTGATGTGCATCGTGGTCATATGACATGCACGATGCACATCAGTACTCGCGGACAGACAGAAAATACGCACGAAAATACTGATTGCTTCAAAGAAATCATTTAGATAGATACCTACTAAGCTCTTGTCAAGAATAAGGCGTGGGCGCGGATGAACGAATAGGTCATTGACGATGACAGGTTGGGCCTTTCATAGAAAGGCTGGAAACAATGGATGATTATCGTAACTCAATAGCAAACAGCGAAAGAGTGAAAGGCATAAGGCATCTTTTTATTTAGTCCTGCTTTCTTCTCAACCCGGAGCCCTAATATAGACATTTACGACGCACGAGTTGTTTACATTTGGCCAATCGGGAGCCTGTTCGACAGCAGTGCCAGCAGTTACAACCTAGCTACATTTGCTGACGTCATGCAGTTCGTTGGGCATTTTTAGCAATTTTCTGTTGGATAATTGTTAAAATGTCACACTTTATTTATAATGTAATAAAATTTGGTCACTAAAGTTATTTGAAATACCACAATCTACAATTCAAAAGGATTTATTTTTGATAACCATGGAAAATGGGAGCGCTCATTGCAGCTCCAACAAGCCATGATGAACAGGGTTTTGAGCACTGGAAGTTGTTAGGCACGTTTGTCGAAGAGTGCAGGGGATGGGATAAGGGGTAAAAATTCGGTATTTTGGAAGTTTAGACGTGTAATAGTATCGTAGGTCTGCTGCATGAAAAGTTCGGTCAAAAGTTTATTTGCAAGAACCTTATTTATCACCAACGCTGTACCCGATGGAGGAGTTTCAAGCATGGCTCACAAACAAGTTATTGTCACTGGAATCAGATGACAGTGTTATCACTGATTACATAAATGGGATACTTACGGGAGATGAATCTCAACCAGAAAAAGAGGAAGCATTACAGGGAATACTGTGTGGAATAATGGTAAGTTGACCAATTCATGCTATAAGGTTCATCAATGTTTTGTTACGATTTACGATTACTCAACTATGGGCATGAATCGGGTGGAATCTGAAGACAGAGTGTATGAGGGCATTTTAAGTCATGTGGCAACTAAGAAGTTCTCCCCCTCTTGCTGCCTTCCACAGGCTACTTGCCATGTGCTCTGTGCAAGTGAATAGTAAGAGCATTGGCCCTTGATCAAATTGCCCCAGGCATCCTGTTTTCATATTCCACCCATGAACACACTGTTTTCAGATTCCACCCATGACCCATGACAATGAAACATGATGTAAAGTGGAAGCAATTGATACAGCGTGAAATATATAAAATGATATCTGGAAAATTTCCAACTGAGATAGAATTAAGATATAAACATCGGAAGAATGCAGAAAGAAAAAAGACATATGAACTGCTTACAACATGAGTTAGTTAAGAGAATATGTTATTAGTTACCTACAACATTAGTAAGGAAAATGTTATTAGTGTGTGATGATTTTGAATTGATATTTTCAGTCAAAACTACTTTTACTATAGGTTCCATGAACTATGAAGTCATACAAGGAAGTACCTAACATAGTGCCTAGGTACTTTTTAATTATTGTTAAACATGCTCTAATCTAATACTAGGTATTTAATGTACCTACCTGCTAAGTCCTTACCATGCATTTGCATTTACAGGAGTCAGGAGTGGAAGAGTTTTGCCAAGAAATATTTGCTAAATGGAATGAGTGCAATTCAACAAGTGCTAAGAATCAAGAAAATGGTGCTGCACAGAAGGTAAAACAACTTTTAACATCTGTTTCTTTTCAATATCTACACACAGTAGGATAACACCCTTAGTGGCTCAGGAAATAATTATCAGGGATTAAAAAGAAAAATATTGGCTTAAAGGTTTATAAATTTCTAAGCTTGTAAGATCACTGCACATACTCAGCATAGGTCATCATCATATCATCATTGATTTAACATCAATGATTTAAAGTGATGTCCACTGTCAGTGTCTACATATGTGAATGTTGGAATGATTTGAAGTCATGCTTTCTTCTTGGTGTGTTCCTGCCAGGTTGACATTGAAGATCAACTGTCCAAGATCATGGAGCAGCAGAATCTATCTGCAACTGTCACAGAGAAGCCCAAGGTGTCCAATGCCGATAAAAAGCTAAAGGAAGCTATTCTCCAGCAATATGCTGAGGTATGTTGACAAAAAGTTCAATGCTGTAAAATGAATGGAATGACAGTAGAACTGGAGTTGGAGGGGCGAGTGATAACTGATATGTGTAGGCGTGAGCTGTCAGACATGTTTAAATGTTATAAACTTAAATTTCAGTAGTGGCATATTGACCACACAAAATATACTTATTAAACCTAGAGTATGAAGCTCCCCGAGTTGACAGAAGTGAGTGACCCTGAATCCCTTTCATCTGTTGACAGGTGTCTGACCATGAGGAAGACGAGGAGGGCGGGGGCGAAGAGCAGCTGGAGGCGGGTAAAAACACCAACCGCGACGAGGTCACCCGCGAGGAACAGGAGCGGCGAGAGAGGATGAAGGCCGAGGCGGCCGCCAAACGGGAGAAGGACAAGCTGGACAGGTGAGCGCGGCGCCGGCTCACTGAGCTCGGGTCGGGACGTTGCGCTCCCTTCAGGGAATGTGGGCGGAATCAGGGTAACATGTGGTCGCTCTGCTGTTTGGCTATGTATTTGCGAGTGTTCGACTGCATTGACGACGGTGAACTTTGAGCTGATGGTTACGCCGCGGTCTGTCCCCAGGGAGAAGCAGAAACACAGCAGGCTGAGCGAAAGGATAAGGAGAAGAAGCGCACCGCCAAAACGGAGAAGCGCAGATAGCACGCCACGACAGTGTGGTGAATGTAGGGGGTTCGACATGGCGCTGTGTGCGCTGGGCCCCCGCAAAAGTGATCTGGTATATGTAGAGTCTGACGGGATTGTTCTGGCTATGTTGGTCTGTCACGCAGTGTGTATATGCGTGGTGATACTCCTGGACTGGCCCCATCCGGTGCCGTCTGTGTGTTGTGTGTGCGTGCTGCCTGACGGAGCGGGTCAGTGCGCGGG